>NW_027551561.1:7868742-7969520 GCF_008692635.1 Crocuta crocuta | reverse complement strand
CCCCCTGCCCCATCCCTCTAATCCCATCCTGTGGAGAATTATCTACACTACCTGTTCTAAAGCTGGATTCAAGGGCTCCCCACCAATGGAACAGCCAGGCTTTTGTGGCAGTCAGGGGACTACTTTCCTACCTGAAAGCAACAGCTGTATGTGGCCAGCTCTTGTCTTGTGCTGGGGAGGGCTCTTAGCAGGGTCTGTCTGCCTCAGCTCTTCTCATTTTGAGCATCCATGCCTCTTGAAACAGCCCTGGGAGTTTCCATTTGGCCTTTGGGGATGTTGCCAGGCGTCCTTTCCACAAAGGTGAAGTCCACTGGCTATCATTATTTAATGATCCCCTAAACCAGTGAACTGTTTGTTCTTGTGACCTATGTTCCTACCACTCTCAGAGAAATGTCTAGCAGAAGCGAGGGACAGCTCAACAATAGCTTCAAAAAGCCATCACTGTCCCCAGGCACTAGGCCAGGTGTTCTATGCTGGTGGCAGGTTGCAGGATGGTGGGGAGAGATGAAGAGAGGTGAAGTCAGAGCCCTTATCCATGACTAGCTACCACCAGTTCCCAAGTCCCTGTACTACACCCTCTACCTACCAAACCACCTGTGTTGTGCCACACTTGACCCTATCTCCTAGGGGCAGGCCAGGGCCTAAGTCCTCTACCCACTGGAATATGCCCATCCTGGGAATCACTCCACACCTTTTCTGCTGGTGTAGAACCCATCACATATCTCTGTGAATCCCCAGATAGAGCTTAGTGGCAGACTGGTATGTGACAGACCCACTGAGAAAACAGAAGACAAATTTTCACTTGCGCCAGACCCACTGAGAAAACAGAAGACAAATTTTCACTTGCGCCTAATGGCACCTAAGCTCAGGGGAAAGTACCAATCAACCCTTTGGCATATGCATACACACACACACACACACACACGTACCCACAGACTCAGGCTTACTCAGCCTGGACTCCCTTTACCCTGGGCACTTCTCCCTCACCCATGGCATTGCCAGATTAGTCCTATGCACCTCACCAGGACACCATGAAGCTCAGGTTCCAACCCAGGTGGCTCCCAGATGCCCTGACCATTGGTCTATCTCTTCCTTGATAGGTTATTTATGATTCTCCCCCATCTCTTCTGTCTGGTCAGCCTACCTGATGTTCATTTCTCAATGTCCAAATCCCACTTATCTTTCAAGATTCGAATTTGGCCTCCTCCATGAAGTCCCCCATTCCTGCAGCTGGAAGTCATGCCTTGATCCTCTGAACACCCATAACATTTTAGCTCCACCTCCTCTACAACCCTTGAAACCAAATTCCTGCTTCCTAATCATGTTGTTTTTATATGCATTTTTAGCAACTCCTCTCCCTAAACTATTTTATACACTTAACTGGTTTATACCTGCCTGCCTGTGCTTTCCAGAGACAATGTGCCATGATAGACAGGTTGTTGGCTCTAGTATATGACAAAACTGAGTTGGTCCCCTCTTTCCCCCTTCTCTCCCTTCCTTTCCTCCTTTCATAAATATTTCTCCAGTTCTACCTGTGCCAGGTACCTTGCAGATACTACACAAGATATTACACAAGACAATACACAAAAGATATTGTTTGCAGGCTTCTGGGTGTTCTATAATAATTAAATGGAGTAATATACATAAAACATCTAGCACTTAATACATACTCAATAAGTATGCATTTCTTCTCCGTATTCCTCTTTATTAGATAGAACTCTCAAACATTTTAGAGATTCAAGAGTATGTGTTGAAAGAGAGGAAGGAGGCGCCAAAAACAGGGAGAGGAAGAGGGAAGCAATCATGAAAGTTCATCTGAGAATGGTCTCTGGATTGCCAGCACCCACCCTGCCTTCTACTTTCCCATCTGGATTGTAAAAGGGAATACCAATTGCAGCCTGGGAGAAGCAGCTGTTTGACAAGGACCCCAGTTTGCCCAGTTATTTTCAGGTTATCCCATGTGCACATGAAGTCACAGAGCCAGGACTAGGAGCCCTTCAATGGACTAATCACATATTCTAAAAAATCCTTCAGTGGCTTTCAGGGTGCCTAAAACTTTTGCCCCTCCCCCAGGCTCCCCACTGAACTTCGTCTTCATATTTATAACCCACTAGTTTCTCCTTCCTGGCTTCCCAGACAGTGGTGCAGACAAAAGGACCGTTTATAACAGCTTTTCTGACAGCTGGACATTATTTAATTAAAACTTCTGGCACCCACATAGTGTGCTGGAGGCTATTTAAAGTTCTCAATGGCAGGAGGAGAAATGGGGAAACTTACAACCCTTGGGGGGCGAGTCTGAAGGGATCTCAGGTGGGCAGCAGCCAGGGCAGACTCTCAGGGCCCTTATAGTGAAGTGGCATCTCTCTGACTTTGACATTGGAATCTGTGGGAAAAGGCAGGCATGATGTCAGCCCCCAAGGCATCTGCTTGGTGTAGGGAAGGTGGTTGTTTGGACAAATGAGCAGCACCAAACTGAGCAGAATATTCATTTTTCCAGATCAGCCACCCCTATTTTTTGGAGCAAGAAAGTGAGACACCGAGAGGAAAAGGGAACTTGTTCAAAGCTGCATAGTAACTGCTGCAATTCCAGGGAAATCATTTAAGTATCCCTGGGCCTTATTGCTACCCTTATGCATGAGCAACACCCATCTTTCTTACTTTTCCACACAGCAGCCACATGCCTGCCAGTGTCATCTTGAAGGGCTGAACTGCTGCACATGTTATTCTAGGTATAAGCAGAAGCGTAACCATGGATACCAACGTTTGATCATCTGGTCAACCCCAGCAAAGGCAGTGAGTTTCCACTAGCTGCTGTAGCTACAGTTTGCTGGACTGCAGGTAGCGACAACTAGGATAAGGAGACAGGTCTCCCCCATAATAGGGCAAGAGCTAAGAAAGACAAGTCTACCGGGGTGCCTGGGTGGCTTAGTCAGTTAAGCGTCCGACTTTCGCTTGGGTCATGATCTCGCGGTTCGTGGGTTCAAGCCCCGCATCGGGCTCTGTGCTGACTGCCAGCTCAGAGCCTGGAGCCTGTTTCAGTCTGTGACTCCCTCTCTCTCTAAACCTCCCCTGCTCACGCTGTTTCTCTCTCTCTTCTAGAAATAAATTAAAAAATATATATATTAAAAAAAGAAAGAAAGAAAGAAAGAAAGACAAGTCTACCATAAGGTGCTGTACCTTGGAGGAGGAGGAGTATAAGGTCAAGTAGGAACACAAATTGTAATAACAATGATCATGATAATAGCCCTACTGATTGAAGGCTACCATTACCATCATTGCTATTACTATTAGTCTATTAACCTGTCAATATTTCTATAAAATATATGATTTACAGGATTTCACAAATGAAGAAATGGAAGCTCAGAAAATTAACTACATTCAAACATAACTCTGTCTGATTTCAGAGTGTATCATCCTTCTACCATATTGGTAGTTCTCAACCAGAAAACCGACTCTTTACAACAGTCAAGGACTTACTTATGCCTTACTGCAGACCAATGAAGCCTTGAGATAATCTCAAATTCAAGACTTGGAATCAGTACTTTTGAAGTGAGTCTAAGGTGTAGCCATGGTTGAGAGCACCCTGTAAGACAGAAGCACCCTGAAAGCTCCTGCCAATGCTATATCAGAAGTGTGACCCACTCCCACTGTCACGTCATTGCTGCTGCTAAAGTCCCAGACATCCATTGTGGGCTACTGCTTGGGGACCAGGGCTAAGCACTGCTCTGATGACATCTGTTGACCTCAGTCCTTACTGTGGCTCCCGTGGTGGTCCTGATGGGGTCACCATCCTGTTTGTAGTCTCAGTTCCTGCCCCTGTCCCAAGAGATCATCACCCAGACTTACCAACTCTGGCCACTCTGCTGACCTCAACAGCCCTTAGCAGCAGGCTGATACTACCCAGTAGGATAAGTTCTTCAGGAAGCACTTATCCTGGATAAGTGCTGGCATGTAGGATGTTTATTGGGGCCTGCTCTGGAGATCAGTATCTATGGAAGGTGAAGGGAGGTGGGTGGAATAAATCCCTCAGTCCTTCAGCTGAAAGAGGACCTGGGTGACACGTCACAGCATCCACTCCAGCTCTCAGCAGTGGCATAGATTTGCATGGGAGCTGAGGAAAGATCTCCTCCAGAGAGAGAATGACTTTATTGGAGCCCAGCATGAAGCTGCCTTGAACAAGGCTTTTGTTAACCTTGCTCTGCAGTACCATTACAACCCTCCTGCCCCCCTGGGAGCTTCACTTAATTTCCCTTAAGGGCTCTGTTAAAAACAAGTAGAGGAACTGGGTAGATTAGCACTCCCATCTGGCCTTCAGCAAAAGTCTTTGCATCTGGCTGGCACACACCGACTCTGTCTCCATGGTGGTGCTCTAGGGGGCTACAGGACCAGCTTTATTCCCCTTCTCTTTTCGGTTTTACCAGCATTTGGGAGTTAGTCATCAGCTCCAACAGCTGTCATTGTTTCAACCTCAGGAGCCAAGACAGGAGTTACCTGACCTCCTGAGCTCAGAGTGAAGTAAGGGAGATAAAAACAAAAATTTGCAATGCAACTGCCATATTGCCATTAAAATGGCATGCACACAGAATGGCTACCAGACAAGGAAGGGAGTGATTTTCTCTACCTGGAGGCAGGGCAGGGGAAGGCTGCCATGTAAGAAAGAATTATAGAAAGGCATTGGAATGCTGGAGCAAGATTTCAAAGAAGGAGTAGATGTCTGCCCAGCAGATATTATGGGGAGAGCATTCCAGGAGGGGTTCTATGCAAAGGCTGAGGACCAAACCACAGCATGTTAGCTAGCAATGTGTGCACCTGGGCAATTCAGAGGGGTAGACTGGGGGACTCAGGAGAGGAGACTGAAAAGATAAGCAAGGGCAGAAAATGGATCTCCCTTCTACCCATGCAAAGGAATTTGGACCTCACCTTGAAAGTAATGAGTCCCCACTGAAGAGCTTTCAGGGTGGACTGTCACATCTTTTTAAAGTATGACATGATCAAGAGGAACCTCCATCCTGTTTTTCTTTAATCTATCTTCTGTTCCCTGGACCAGCCATAAACTCAAAAACAAACCTCACTTTTCCTTCTATTGCTTTGATCTCTCTTTGTCTATCTCAGATTGGGTATTTATAACTAAGCCCAGCAGGCTGTACCAGCCCTTCCCCCACTTCTCACATTATGGTTGCTGGGGCTTCCTCACTGAGTGGCTGATTCACAGGCTCTGAGACTGGCACACTGGAAGGGTCCTGAGAAGCCATCTTCTAACCCCCACCACCTGGCCCCCCTTTAAGGGGGAAGGCTCTGACCCCGCAGAGGGGAAATAACTTACCCACATGCACACAGATCCTAAGGACATGGATAGGACTTGCCCAGTTTTTCTTTTCCATACATCAGGTCAGCGTATTATGTTCCTGTCCTAGGAAGAAAAGTCAGTCCCGAACAAAACTGTGCTGTTGGGGATTTTGTCTTCCAAGTCTTCCCCCTAAAATCTCTTCCAACTGTGACTCTTCCTCCCATCTGTAGTCCTTTCATATAACCCCAGGCACACAGACTCTTCCTGTTGACCAAGACACATTCCAGAATCCTACCCACCTCTGCTCTCTAGGAGGAACGTCTCTGCTTTTCTTTATACACTCTTGTTCCCTCAAAACAACACAATTCCATGTTCCATCTATTATATTAGTGAGTTCCAAGGAGAAGCAGAAATTTCACTAAACTAAAAGGTAGAAGATAATGTGCTTCCTCTGACATTGTGCAAACACCTTCATTTTCCCATGTGTTCATTTAAAAAATTTCTTCAGCAGCGCCTATAAACTTTTCTTAAAAGGTGGGAAGTGCCTGGGTGGTTCAGCCAGTTAAGGGTCTGACTCTTAATTTTGGCTCAGGTCATGATCTCACGATTTATGAGTTCAAGCTCCACGTGGGACACTGACAGCGTGGAGCCTGCTTGGGATTCTCTCTCTCTTCCGATCTCTCTGCCTCTCCCCCACCCCCAAAATAAATAAATAAACTTTTTAAAAAAATTCTTCAGGGGCCCCTGGCTGGCTCAGTCAGTTAAGCTGACTATTGATTTTGGTTCAAATCATGATCTCTTGGTTTGTGGGATCAAGCCTCAAGTTGGCTCTGGAGTCCTAGGAACTCTCTCTCTCTCTCTGCCCCTCCCCTACTTGCTCACACATATATGCATGCTGTCTCTCTTTCTCTCTCTCAAAATAAACTTTAAAAAATATTTACATAAAAAATAAATAAGTAAATAATTTCTTCAACTTTTTTTTTTTTTTTTAGCTCTGATACACTTTTTGAGAGACCAAGTGTGAGTTGGGGAGGGGCAGAGAGACACACACACACACAGAACCCAAAGCAGGCTCCAGGCTCTGAGCTGTCAGCACAGAGCCCCACATGGGGCTGAAACCCATGCACCACAGGATCATGACCTGAGCTGAAGTCAGACGCTTAACCGACTGAGTCACCTAGGTGCCCCTGATACTCTGGGATGCTAAAGTATCCAGTGACTTGTTGGAGCAAGCTCTGTCCAACTTAAAAGTGTGGATTATGTGTGTCTCTTCCTAACTTCCATTTTGTATGAGTAGCTTGAAGGCAACCATGGTGGGAATATTTATACCATGGAAATTGGCAAATGCTAAAAATCCAGTCATTTTTGTGGGGAAGGGTAGGAGCTGCTTTATTAGTATTCCCACTAATTCTATTTTCTTATACCTCAATCAAAAGCAAGTGTCTGCATTCTCACAAAGACTCTTGAAAGCAAATGATACCATAACCCAAAAGAAGGAATTTCTGATAGTAAAGCAAGCAGATGAGCAGGCACAATGTGGCTGTCCATTTCCTGTTCTGTATCTTTGGCTCCTGTTGCTCTCTTGGCCTGGAATTCCATGTCCCATTCATCCATCTCGAGGTCTCAAAATTTTACTACCAATACCTTACAAACCAGCTCCATAAAATCTTCCCCAGTTCCCTGGAGAAGGTTAAATTTTCCCTCTGACTTGTAGAATAAGTATGTCAACACAGTTTCCTTCCCACCTGGACAGTGAGTTCTCCGAAAGCATCTTTTCCACTTCCTCCCTGAATTGGGCTAGCACAGTGTGCTGCAAACAATGTGTTCAATAAATATCTGGGGCAATGAGAAGCTCAGCATTTGGCAGATGTGCAGAAGGCATACGCTTCCTTTTTATTATACACTATTTTTGTTGGGAATAGAATACAAGCTTATGATAATGAATTTAAATATGCAAAATTTTACATAAAGAAAACCAATCCTCCTTCCTTCTCCATTCCTTATTCCCTCACCACCATTTCCAATCCAAAGTAAAGCAGTATTACCATTCTTATATATACCCTTCCAGAAGTAGTTTAAATATACACAAGCATATATGTCTGTGAATAGGCCTTTGTATTTTGCACAAATAGAAGCACACTGTTGTTCTATAAGATTTCTTTCTTAATATGTCCCAAAGATGGTTTCATCTCAGCATAACTAGATCAGCCTCATTCTTTTTCAAGGCTGTGTGGTAGTCTATCATATAGATAGATCATATGTTATGTAACTAGTGCTCTGCTGATGAATATGTAAGTTCCTTCTTTTTTGAATATTGCCAAGAATTAATATCCATGTTCATATACCTTTACCTACCTGTACCAGTATATCTGTAGGGGAAGAAAACTGAAAATGGAATTTCTGGATCAAAGAGTAGACATGTCTTTAATTTTGATAGATGTTGCTACATTTTCTTCCAAAAGAGAATATAGAAACTTGAATACCATTATTTCTCTAGCAGTCTTTATCTGCTTTTTCATTCTTACCCATTGCTCACTTCCAGCTTTTCTGGCATTAGAAACTGCCATCATTATTTTAATAATCATTCCAGCAAGCACCTGAAGGAGACAGAGCCAACCACCTTTGTGGTGCCCATCGCATGAGATTGGACAAATCACTCATCCCTCAGATGAACAAAGCCCCAGCCTCTGTGGGCATACTTCTGGACATTATTTCTTCTGAGCACACCCAGTTCAATCTCTCTGAGCTGCTTTTCATCTTTACCCATACACCAAGAGCCAAGATAGGGAGGAGACCCAACACACGTTTATCACCACCTTTGCCCTTCCCTCCAAGACAAAGGGGGAGAGAGACCAATGGATACAGCAATGCTACCCCATCACTCTCTGGCAGGCAAGGCATGTCTCCCATGTCCAACTTATTTACATCTTTATTTTCTAAGGTAGGTATTCAGTTTAGTTCTGGATATCACACTTCAAGAGGTATAAGGAAACTAAAGATTAGCATGAAGTTTGGTACTATCCAAATGGTGTGAAGCCAAAGGCTTGGGAATTCCTGAATTGTACCCTCCTGACAGTCCTTCAACTAGGAAGTTATTCCAAAAGAAGAATAACAAGATAAGTGAGGAACATTCTTTTCATAGCTAAGCAAGGCTCGAATTCCCTTGACATAGGATTTCTCTAGTTAGTCATTGCCTCCATCACACACACACACACACACACACACACACACACACACACACAGAAGCATTCCAGTAGCTTCTGATTCTAAGATGATGGAGTCAACAAAGTAGGCCTGACCTGGTTGTAGGCACAGAAGAGGCAGAACAGAGAAAGCATGGTTGAGTCTATCCTAAGTAGTCTGGCCTGCTTGGCTTCCTTACTTCCTGGGGGCCAGACTGCAAAGGGGAGATGACACTTGTATTTATGGTAGGAACTCTTCACCCACAGTGGCCCTACCCACTAGTCATCAAACATGGCCCAATGAGCATCCTGGATCCTGAACTGTCAACCCTCCCTTCTCGGGTGTGAGTTAGGAAGGAAATGAGCAGAGTGGTGAAAATGTTGGAATAATCATGCACAGGCTCCCTCCTCAACGGCCGTCATGGTAAAGGGATTTGAAAGTGTGTCCTGTGAGGTACTTGTCCCCAGTCTCACTAGACTTATTTATCTGTGTATCCCCAGTGCCTAGCATGAAAGAGCCCTCTGAGGAGACTTAGCCTGGAGGAAAGAAGTCTCAAAGAGAAAGCGGTTACTTTCTTTCTGCTGAAGGCTGTTAAAAAATAAAATTCAACCAGTAAATCTGAAGATCTAATTGACTTTGTTAAGTGATTCATGAATCAGATAGCATCCAATCTAGCAAGTGAAGGAGCTCTGAAAAGCTGTACAAAATGGAAGGTTTTTATAAGAAGGGCAATGGGCAAGAAGGTATTAACAAAAGAAAGGAAAGGGTTGTTTCAGGCAAGGTCACCTTCCCTTACAGGAAAAGACAGTGGGGGTCTTACCTTGCTGATTAACTCATTTTCCTTTGGGTGGGGGGAAATGGAGAAAGCCCATGTCTGATTACCTCATTGGTGCTAATCAGAAAATTCAGATTGATTCACTAAAAATTCCCCTTCTAGAGAGGTTGCAACTGCAATTAAGCCTTGGTTTGCTGTCCTGGGGGCAGGTGATTCCACTTTGACCTGTGGTTTTCTTTTTACCAAAGCCCTTAAGGAGAAGAGGGAATGGATGTGGTCTGTGTGCTTCCTGAGCTAATCCTGATCCAGTGGGTAGAACTTGCAGAGAAAGACAGATGTCAATTCAGCATTTAAAAAAAAAATGCTTTCAACAGACAGACTATTCCAAACAGAGGATCATCTGCTTTGAGAACTTGTGATTTCGCCATCACCGTAAGCACTCAAATATAGGGAGAAATGTTCTAGTGGGGATTCAAGGATTTGAGGTTTGGACTAGTTTTAAGATTTCACAACTCCTGGGAATTAAAGATTCTGTCAAGTGTCCCCTCCTGCCTAAGAAAATGGTGCTTTATTCCCTCAAACACCCTGTTCCTTTTGCACCCGACTCTAGCCTGAGTGTGCTGTAGGGCCATCTGTGGCAGCCACAGGAAACGCATACCCCCATCTACAGCTATCTCCATTCAATGAATGCCCATTCTCCAGAGGACTGGAATCTTTTTTTTTTTCCTTTCCTCCCTTTGGCAAAACGGAAACCAGGGTTGAGCCATTAAGCCGCCTGCTTGTTTCGGAGCTTACTCACTGTCTAGCACAGGCAGGGAGGCAGCTGTGGTATATTGGTTAGATCCCAAATAAATATTTTATCTCTGGCCTCAGCAGAGGTGGAGAAATGGGCCTTTCAGAGATGAGCGGGCGATGGGGCTTCCTATTGGCAGTGCCGTCTATTTATTTTTTTTTTAATAGTTTATTGTCAAATTAGTTTCCACATAACACTCAGTGCTCATCCCCAAAGTGCCCTCCTCCATGCCGTCTATTTAGAAGAGAAGGGGGACCTGTCATTCACTCGGGTCATCAATCTTGAAGCCCGAACCACTCCAAACCCAGGTCCCCTAGAGTCAGAATTTGACAAATGGCAAAATAAACTCAGCATGTGCAGATGAATGAGGGGGGCCCCCAGCTATTAAAAAGCCATTGCCATCTTCCTGCAACAGCATAGCTGCACCATCCTCAGCTGCCTGTGTGGGGCAGGCACCCAGAGGGGTGCACAGACAGGAACCTGCAGTAATTAGCAGCTCATCACAGGCACCAAAGGCTGGCTTGCTTCCCAGCCCCCGGCACCCCTGTGTGAGGCTATCCTCCAGGAGTCGCGAGACCCTCAAAATTAAAACAGAATGATCAAACAGCAAAGATGAAGGCCCTTGGGAGAAGACAGAGATTGGTGATGCCAAGAGCTAGTTACTCACTGGCAAGGACCCCGGAGTGCAAATGGAAAACAGAGTAAGTGAGAATGTCAACTGCTGTGAGGAATGGCCCAAGGTTGGTCCATTTGTGCAGTGATGGGAGGACAATGAGGAAATTAATGAATTGTGCTTCTGTTAAGACTTCCAAGTCCTGTCTTGATTTTGGCCTCAGAAAATGGGTTTGTTGAGTTACCTCCAGAGTGGGACCCCTGGGTGGCTCAGTCGGGTAAGTGTCCGACTTCGGCTCAGGTCATGATCTCACAGCTCGAAGGTTCAAGCCCCACATCAGGCTCTGTGCTGACAGCTTGGAGCCTGGAGCCTGCTTCACATTCCGTGTCTCCCTCTCTCTTTGCCCCCCCCCCCACACTCTCTAATCTCTCTCCTTCAAAAATAAATAAACATTAAAAAAAATTTTAAAAATAGAGTTACCTCTAGAGCAATAACATCTCAAAATGCATGTGTGAGTCAGAGCAGAGGGCTGGGTTCAGCCAACTCTCAGGTGCTAGCAGCTAGTGCAAAGCAGAAGGTGTGCAGTCCAGGTACAATCGGTGTGTCTGGAGGTTCTGGAGTGCGGACAGCTGCTCCCCGCGACCTGCACTACCTAGAGGTGGACTCGCATCACTATGGAAATGATTTTCCTTATTGAATGCGCTGCACCCTACAGGGCCCACACAGGTTTCGGCAGGAACAGGAAGGAGCACAGGCTTCTTTTTAATATTCTGGGCTTTCAGAAGTCAAAATAAGGTGCAACCTTAGTATCTTGGGGACAAAATGTGATCAGACTCCTTTTTCACCCACGTCCGTCTCTATGCTCTATTATTCCTTACCTAAGTATCTCTCTCTGCCTCTCCCTCTTTCTGTCTCTTTTTCTCCATCCCTGCCTCTGTATTTCCCTCCAGGATGCCATATGAGGCCCCTACAGCTCCCACCACACCAGCTCCCACAGGCGTGAGGTCAGTGGGCAGTGAGGAGGGCTTGGGCCACCTTGAACTGAAGGAATTCTCTACCATCTGCCCCTGTCTTTGTCTTCCTCTCCCAGACTAATCCAAGGGCACTCAAATGAAAGTCTTGAAAGTCTGTCTTATTTCCTAATCCAAACCTGCTCTGTTTTCGCTGAGTGCTAGAGTGGGTAAGTGACTTGCCCAAAGTCACAGAGTAAATCAGTGCAGTTAAGGGGAAGGTTGGGATTCTAACAGACCCCAAGTCCCTGGAGGGTGGTCTAAGGCAGAAAGGCAGGGGAGGGGAAGTTGGTGGAGAGGGGCCAGAAGACAGAAAGGAGGTCTTTGAAATCTGTTTGATCTCAGGATGTATCTGGGACATTCAAGACAGTGGGGACTATTGTGATAGTCATGGAAGCAAATTAAAACGTAAAAGAGAAATGTGTTTGGCACCCTCAGTGTAAATAGACCTTGACAAGTCTTGGGAAGTCCCTGCCTTCGGATTCACCATGGCCTCCGGGGTGGGGAGGTGAGCCCCAGAGCTAACAGAGGAAGGGGAGAGCTCCCCTAGGCAGATTCCCCGGTCCCCAGAGCGGGCCGGGTCAAGACTACACTGTAGCCCCTGAGGTGGGAGCAGGAAGGAATCATCGCAGTGGACATCTCCACTCCTCCTCCCCTCTCCATGGGCACTGCCAGCTACCCAGCCTAGAAACACCCGCTTCTTTATCCTCCCCACCCAAATCGTCCCGACGTCCTCTCTGCTCTACCCACCAGATTCTCCCACAGCTGCTGCCTCCAGTCTCCTGGCTGCCACTGATGGCTTAAACCTCTCCAGTTCCCTCCTCTGCCTCGGGCATAGCTGCCAACAAGCTCCAGTCCTTGCATCTCCTGCCTCCAATGTTATTAGTTCCATAAGCAAGAGTGAACCTTCCATGCGTGGAGTTTCAGGCTGGGGCTTGGAAAACTAAGCAGGGGCAGGACTGGGATAGGTAAGAACTGACAGGCAGGTGGGGAGCTTGGACCAGAGTGGCAGCTGTGGAGGGGAAGACAAGTGGGCAGCTGGGAGAGATGCTTAAGAGGTGTAATCCACTATATTCATGCTGCAGAGAAGACCAAATTGGGGGCATTTACAAAAGCCTGTTGATTGATCTGTGGTTACTCATTGGTGCTAATGGTTTTAATCAAGGGAAGAGATCTCAATAAAAACAAATGATTACTCTCTATAATACATGTGTCAATGGGCACTTAATGAATGAATTTGCTAATTCCTCTTCCTGCTGAGACATTCAGTCTTGGGTGAGAATATTTAAGACCTTAACCCTGGAGTCCTGCTTTTTGGGCTGTGCCCCACTTTGCTTGACTTTGGGAACCTTGGAAATGCACCCCAAGGGACTCAGCATAGTGCTCCCTTATCACCTGCTTCCCATGTCCCCATTTCTGGAGAACCTGCCCATCGACCCCTGTCTTGCAGAAGCCAAGTGCCTTTCAGGCAAAGGGACAGAAGCATTTCACCAGGAATGAGAAAGAATCAATAGCAGCCTGCCCATAGCACCTTGTCTGATACTGAAGAGAGCATGCTGTCCTCACCTCCACTGGCCCTTAGCTCCCTCTCAGCACCCTTCCACACCCTGGTCTCTCTCAGGGCCAGCTTTTGACCTGCTACTGGCCACATAGAGCCCATTCGTCACATCCAAATTCATGATCCCTTTCATCACTCTATGGACCTATCACAGGTCCAAACTTCTCTCTCCTCTCACTCCCAGAAGCAGCAAAGATGATCCAGGCAGCCTTTCCCTAAGCCTGTGCTAACCTACCCCATCCCCAAAGATATGGCCCATATCCAGCACAGAGACCACAGGAAAAACAGAACTGTTGCCCCCTCTAACAGATATTTCACGGCTCTGATCTCTCCAAGACCACGATTTTCATTCTGACTCTACCTCTGCCTCACTGTCTGACCTTGGGCAAAATAGTCTGACTTCTCTGGGTCTGCATTTCTGCAAAGCAAGATCGATGTTGAGCTCAAGGACTGTCATGGTGAGGAAATGCCTAGCAAGGTGCCACAGGAGGCACTTTGCTCTGTTCAGTGAATGTTCCTCTCCCCTTGCCTCTCTGCAGTACCACGAACTGTGGGACGGCAGGTAAGGAACATCATCCATGGCATCCTGGTTATCAACAGCATTCCAAGAACCACAGAAGCTGTGGGGCCTGCACCGTCAGACAGGTGGGCTGGGCTGGGCAGCTGCACACTGAACCCTCCAGCCCCCGCTCCTTTCTTTTCAGCCCCGCAGATAGTGATAGAACCAAGGAGAGCTGAAAAGTGGCCCAATCAAGGTTTGAGTTGAACAAATCAAAAGCAGTAAGCAAGAGGAGCGGGTGCCTAATGCAGCTTAGAGTTACAAATGGTAACAATCTTACAATCCAATAGGGTGGAATCTTACAATCCAATAGGGTGGAATCCAATAGGGTGAAACAATAGGGTGGAAAATTGCTATTCTAATGAAGATTCTGAGGAGAATTGCTGGCAAGCAATGTGCACTAGCCCAGGCCAGGTTGGCCACGCCAGAGAAGCAGCCTCCGTTCACTGCAGCATTGACTTAACTCTGGCCATTCATGCATCATTTATCCATTATTTCATCCAATCACTTGTTCACATATTCTTTCACCTATTCAAATTGCTATACATGCTTCCATTTCTTATGTATTCATTGACTTACCCTCCATTCATTTATTCACTCTTCTGTTCTTTCATTTATTCACTCACACATCCGTTCAACAAATATCTTATGAACATCTTTGTGCCAGGCACAAGTTGCCTATAAGTATCTGCTGATATCCATTTCGATCCTAGACATCACTGGCTGGATACAAAGGAAACTCTTGCACTTGCAGAGTTTAAGAAACCACTGTCAGCCCAAGAAGAACTAGGAAGGGAAATGTGCTATGCTGAATGTCCTTCACCTGCTCCTCAGAGATGATACAGTAATATAGGCATGGAGCCAGGGAAGGATATTCAGAGAGCAGCCCATTTAGGGAAGGGCCTTGACAAAGACAGGGTCTAAGAAAAGGGAATGAGCAAATGGAGGGATGGACAGACATTTAAGTCCCATGAGGAGGATAAGCACTGTGAACACAACCTGATCTGATGGGCACGTGGTAGGAGACTGAAGGTGAGGCACAGGAAGGGACAGGTGCTCACTCAGGGATCTTGAGTCTCAGGTGAGTGTGTCCCTCGAAACCAGTAGTTCTCAAACTGTGACCTGCACTAGAATGTGTTACTGAGCTAACCTGGATTGTTAATTTTTCTTCAACCCAGAGAAGAAAATAAGCTAACAGGGTGTTCTCAATTAATACTTTCCTTCTCTTATGTATGGTTCCAAACTGTTAGTGCCTCTTATTCATCTAGACCAGGGTCTACTCGGAGAGACTATCCAATCAAGTGCAAAATTATGTATCTATTATTTTGAGTTGCCTGGTCCAGAACTCCATAGCTTCTGGATGCTGTGGCCCCCATCACATTTGCCTACAAAAGCATTGTAATTCTGATGGAGAGAGGAGACAAAAGGGGCTGGTTATTGTAAGTCTGTGTTATCAGGCATTTAATGCACACTAAATAGTTACTCAAATTGAGTTTTCTACTCTACCATTTTTTTCACATATGACTTGAACTTCAAAGTTAATATCTAATGCACATTTTAAGGTGAGCAAACTGAGATTCATACAGCAAGTACCAGAGCCATATTCAAACCTTGATCTGGCTTCTTTTCTTCACACTACACCAGAATATCCTGCCCTCCCCGCCACCCATACCCAGAGATGGGCCCAGACCTGCCTGTTGCCTGCTGTTCCCTCCACTGTATCCACATTGCCATGACATTTGTTGGAGAATGAAATTCAGGCAAAACAGAAAATTAGGGCTACAAATGAAACAAAAGTTAGTTATTGAATTCAACTATTTTCTCTTTTTTAACATAATTCACTCAAATTGATTTATGTGCATAGGCTCAGCAGGTGCCCTCTGAGTATTAAACTCTGCCCAGAATCTTGAAAAAGAAAGGAAGCTCATCGGAAACTATTCGTTGGAGTTGCTATTGCACATGTCACTGTTTTATTTATTTATTTATTTATTTATTTCTAGGAGAGAGAGAGAGAGACAGCGTGAGCAGGGGAGGGTCAGAGAGAGAGGGAGACACAGACTCTGAAATAGGCTCCAGGCTCTGAGCCTGTCAGTCAGCACAGAGCCCGACGTGGGGCTGGAACCCACAAACCGCGAGATCATGACCTAAGAGAAAGTTGGACACTTAAGCGACTAAGCCACCCAGGCGCCCCCACATGTCACTGTTTTTATAAAGGATGGGAGTCACAGCCTTGGACAGGAAGGATTTGAAAGTGATGTCATCATGCTGATGTCAGATGACATTAGGGACCTTCTGATGGCTGAGTTGCGAACCAACTCCCTCCTTGCCTTAGCCTGGCATTTGATCCAATACCTAAATTGACCTGGCTGTAGACTGTGTGGTTGCTATCAGGCCAAGCCAGTCCCAACTTGGCTCCCAGAATTCCTTGGGCTCTGCAGATCCTGTTGTTATTGCATTCAATCCATTAGGAGTAAATCATTTATCCGATCTAATGTTCTCCATCTGCAAAGACCCACAGTTCAAATTGTTTCTGTAATTGGACTGTTTCATTACTAACTTTATTGGATTAATTTTTTAATTAATGTGCCTAGGACCCGATAGGACTTTTCCTTATTTCCTTATCACTTGAAAAATATATATAAAGTTGAGAATCTTAGGATAATTTGGTATATACATGCCAAGAACAATGCATCATGGGTGTATCACTAGGTTGGAGATGAGAAGAAAATATAATACTTGGAAAGAGTCTTAAATGATCCATGGCTATTATCCCAATAGATCAAGGATATTACACAGTTAATAATAACAACTGTTGTCATTATTTGAGGACCTATTGGTTTCAGCACAGCTCTGAGAGATTTAGCATAAAATAACAGTTATTACAACAGTCACTGGGTTCAAATCCCAGCTCAGCCACTTTTTGCTGAGTGAATTTGGGATTGAGTTACTGAATTTTCTCTAAGCCAATTTCCTCACAAGACTCACAGTCCAGTGCCCAGCATCTATCAAGTGCTCAATAAATGTCAGCTATTATTATTATTATTTGTTTCTTTCCCATCTGCTAAAGAATTATATACATTGTACAACTGAGAAAACTAAGACTCTGAGAAATTAACTAACTAGCCATGTAATAGCTAGGAAATAGCAGAGCTGGGAAGCCAGTTTGTCCAGATTTTGAACCCAGGTCTGGCATACTTAAAACTCAATGACATTTCACTTTCTCTTTTTCCCCTTTTTCTATTTGAAGAGTGATTAAAGGCCAAAATATTAGTCTCTTACCACCTTCAACATATTAATCATCTCATGCTAAAACAGTCTCATGAGCAGCCCTTTGACCTCCCAGAATGCTCTAAGCTCCTGTTATACTCATTAACTCTTCAGGGGTAGGAACATATCTTTCCCTTCTTTACAGATTCTGAAGTCTTCCACATAGCAGGATTCAGAAAATAATTTAGCGGAGCGCCTGGGTGGCTCAGTCGGTTAAGCGCCCGACTTTGGCTCAGGTCATGATCTCACAGTTCGTAGGTTCGAGCCCCATATCAGGCTCTGTGCTGACAGCTGTTTCAGATTCTGTGTCTCCCTCTCTGACCCTACCCTGTTCATGCTGTCTCTCTCTCAGAAATAAATTTAAAAAAAAAAAACTTAAAAAAAAAAAGAAAAGAATTTAGCAAAGACTTGCATAATCCTAACTCTGTGTTGGTCACTGTTCTAAGTGCTACACAAATATTTATCCTTGTAATCCTCATAGCCACTCTCTGAGGGGGCTACTGGTATTATTATTTCCACTTATGGGTGAGGAAACTAAAGCACAGAAAGTTTAAGAACTTGAAAAAGGACATGCAGCTAATAAGAGAGTCAAGATTCAAAGTCTACGCTGTGTTATGTTTGTGTGATAGAACAAAAGAAAGAACAGTCAGAACTAGACCTTGACAAAAATTCAATCTTATATAGGTAAGACTTGGCCCAGACTTGATTATTTATAATTTATGCCTCATCTCCATTGCAAAAGGAATGTTAACAAACTGTCTTTAAAGAGCTAAAAGTATGCGCCAGACACAGCACCCTAAAGGTTCTGTCTCACCGAGTCTCAACGAGTGGGCCAATGCACAAGCTAGTTTTACTTCTGGAATACCCTTCCACCTGGAAAATGTCCAGTCATTCATCAAGCTTTACCTACCTGTATCAACTGGACTCTCAAGATTTTTATTTATGGAGGTGACAGAGTGATGATGTGGAGAGGCTAATGCCACTGAAAGACAGATTTTTATTACTTATATTTCCTGAGAGAAGAGAGTACCAGTCTGGTCAGGGGGCAGAGGGGGTGAGGAGAAAGCATGGCCCAGTGCCTTTATTGCATTTTCTATGGCAAAGGCAAGTCAGAGCAGGGGGAGCAGCTAAGGACTGACTAGTGTGTGTAATGCTGGGGGATTCTGGACTCCAGGGGTGGTCTCTGGTTGTGTAGGCCTGGCTCTAGGAAGATTTAGGGCAGAACAATATTGATTGCCTCCTGGAATATAAGAGCCAGAGAGAGGAAGAGTTTCAAAGTTTAGGTTCTGGATTGGTTAGTTTACATATAAAAGGTGGAGCCCTAAGAACTGGCTAGCCCTGGGAGAGGCAGTCACTCCCCAGTCAGTAGGTCACAAATGCCAGGACACTGAGAATACAGAAAACAAGGAAATATAATTAATATACTATCCTGGAAAGTCATCCCCTATTTCTCTATTCCTACTGTTTCCTCCTTTCTCTACTGCCATAGTATCTAGACCAGGCCCCTATTTTGGAATTCTATTTGCAATTATTCCCATGAATAATTCTCCTTTTGTGTTTTATCAATCATTTAAACCCTAGTGCCTAGAATGGTTTCTGGTCCATGCCGTGTGCTTAAGAGACACTTGATGATTGAATAAATGTGAGAGAAGGACCAGAAGTGGACCAGAGAGCAGAGAAAAATTTACATCAGAGATGATACTATTTATTTCACTCTTGCTCTAACGTGGAGTGTCCTGGCAATCTAGATAAGAAGGAGGAGAAGAAAGAGGAGGAACAGAGGAAGAAGGAGAAGGAGGAGAAGGAAAAGTAGAAGCTGCCACAATGGGCTCAGTGCTCCCACTGCTTATCAAATAAGTCATTCATCTTTTTGTCAGGGCACTAAATTCTATGGAGTACTTGCTAAATTAGGTCTCATGGGAAGAACGTTGAGTAGTTATACAATGGCCAGCAGTACCTGTATAGTGTTCATGTGGTCATTTTATTCATTGAACTTGGATAAAATAAAAAGGATAGTATTGTAACAACTGAAAAAGCATTTCCATGGGTATCTAGGCTACTGAAGTACAAGCATCCTGCTTTCTGGGAATCTAACAGGACATCCACAGCCCAGAGGATTATATGGCCAACACAATACATATGTTGTCTTTCTTAAATGTCACCCAATTCAATATGCATTTGACAGAAGCTGAAGAGCTTTCAGGTCAAGACTGAGCTCTGAGACAAGGGTCTGGAGTATGATTAATTGGAAATTGAGCCATCTACTTCAGATGTTGCCCATGGGTCCTGGGGTAGACGGCCATTAAGAGTCTAAACACAAACAGGGATTAATTAGCCGAAGGAATTGATGAGATGGTTCTAATTTTTATGATTTCATTTAAAACATTGCTAGTTCTTTAATGCTTTGTTTTCCAGATTTAAAGAACCCCCTTTTCTCCTTTCTTTCATGCTTTCGGTAACTTACAGCAATTTGGTAAAATGTCTTTGGGACCAAAGTTAAAACATTTATCTTTTTCTCCCTACCTGATCCCTCCAGTATTCAGATATTCCTATTAAATATTCTTGTTTTATGAAAAAAAAAAGAGTTTAAACACAAACTTATGTGGAGCCCCAGAATTTATAGTTGACCTCTGCTCTGGTCCTGAAAGTGTTGTCTGAGCCCTCACTCTGGGTCCTTTTTCTTTCTTTCTTCTTTCTTTCTTTCTTTCTTTCTTTCTTTCTTTCTTTCTTTCTTTCTTTCTACTTTTTAAAAAATATTTTTATTAAGGTATAATTTACATGCCACAAAATTTATTCATTTTAAGTGTACAATTGAAAAAATGTTAGTAAATTTACAGAGTTAGTAAATTGACATAGTGCAACTACCACCACAATCTAGTTTTAGAACATTTCTATAGCCTCAGAAGGAAACCTCATGTCCATATACAGTCACTCCTAGTTCCCGCCTCTTGAGTATAGGCAAACACTAAGTACCCTCATCTTTTCCTTTTATCATTTAAATCCTTTCCCACCCAAACATGACATCCTCAGGCTCTTGAGGTCTTTTAAGCAAGAATATTTCTTTGCTTTTTATGGAAGTCAGTGTAAAAGAATGAAATTTGTTTTCACTTAGCAGGCGACTTGGCAAAACTGTAGCTTTGCACAAAGCGAGAAATACCAATAGCCAAAAATAATAAGCATCTCTCTGTAAGTTCTCGTTATCCAGAGGAAGCCGTCTTTCTGACTGCCCAGCCACCATCCCATTTTGGCACTCACACAAGTCACTTCCTCTCTTTAAGGCTTGGCTTCTTCACCCTGTTGATTGCCAAGGTTTGCTCAAGCTGTAGGTTTACAAGATTCTTTAATGGAAGTGAAAAGGGGACAGCAAATGATGATGGTTGTTTTCTTCCTTGACACTAACTCTTTCTTGTTCAAAGGTCAGCAAATCCCATACCTGCCTGAGAGATCATTTTCACCTACTCAGGTGCTTGTAGCCAGGTGAGGCTTTTCACGGAAGGATAAATTACCTTTAAACATATTTTAGTTTCTTTCCATGTTTAAAATACTGTGGGGGGGTTTTCCTGTGCAAAAGAGATAGGCAGCCTTAGTTTAACTAAAGCAGCATGTGGCAGCCACACATAAGTAAATTCCTGTTGAATGCAAGGATAAGATCAACGCAACTAGACAACTAATGGGGGGAGAGATGTGAAAGGGTAACCTTCCTAAATGGAAATGGAAATGTGGTCCCTTCTGACTGGAACAAAGAGCACTAGAGAGTGGGACCTGTGTGCCTGCCTTCTTTCTCCTCCAAATCTTCACCTCCTATATAGTGCATTTATTAATATGATGAGACAACTGTATTCTGTTAAGAGCGCTGAGAATAGTAACCAGATAACCTTCCTAGAGGCTCTCCCTCAATCTCCTCATCAACTCTGGGTGAGCCCTGCATGGTCATTGACAAAGAGGTCTACAGCCAGGCTGGACTTTCTGCGTCTATTAACCTACAGCGGGTAAAGGTGGCAGAACCAGGGGAACATCTAAATCTTAGCAGAAGTGAAAATATGTTGGCCATAGAAAGTCATGGTCAAAAAGCATATCTAAAGGTAAGGCAAGACCATACAATGGAAGAAAGAATTGAGGCCAAAGAACCATGCGGTGCAGTTCACCAGAACCAATCCCCCTAACCTCCCTAACCCCAGCCTTCCGTCAGCTTTCCCAGTGGACTTAGGGCTTATAAGAAGGTTGGTCCAGAAAGAGTCAAACACGTACCCAAAAAGGGAGGAATGCAAAGATCCCCAAAACATCCGGGGACACAGCTTTCTTGCTCTGTGAAATATAGGGCTCTGGAGGAAATTAGAGTCAGAGAAGAGAATCAATTCTCTCAGAATCTTTTGGGTCAGGCAGCATTTGAAGCTCCCAGAAAGGTCACTCTAAGGAAAGAGACCTTCCATAACTTAATTTCCTTTTGTTACATTGTGAGCTTTATTTTCTCCCACTCTCACCTCCCTTCTATCTCTTTCCCAGGCCTGCCAAGTTCTGTTTATTAAAAGTGTTGTGTCCAATTTACCCAGCTTTTAATTAAGCTGTCAAGTTGAAATGGGATTGTCTCCTGGGAAGCGAACAAAGATTTTATGGTCATTTAATTTTTGCTTAAGATTAAAAATCCTACTTCTGGCATGCTTAAAATTATTAATGAGATCCAGGAATTCTTGCCCATTTGTGTCCATTATAAGACATAAATCATTAAGCTCAATTAGGGGCAAGGGAAACGTGTGAAGTTACAGCTGGAGGTTGTGTTTAGTCACGGCTATCCAAAGCAGCCAAATGATGAAGATATGACCATCAGGGGGCAGGTGGCAACAGAAGGATGGAAGGGGGAGACAGCAGATGACAGAGTTACGGATAAGGAACGGACACGAAGGGAAGAATGGAAGGAGGGACCATTAGAATAGCCAAGGAGTCAAGGAATGAATTTCCTATAGAAGATCAGGGTGAACAGAAGGAAGGTAAGGAATTAGGGAGGTGAATTACAGGAAGTGAGGGACACATTTGTAGTTCTCACCAGTATTGCTGATTCTCCTCTTCTTCCAAACACAAGGGAAGATGATATATCCCCGGTCCCATGAATTTGGCATGACTATGTGACTTCCTTTGGCCACTCAACTGAAACAGAAGTGATATGCCTCTCTTCCTGGTGAAAGCAGGTGAAAGCGGGTAGGTAATTCCCCTTGTTTCTCCTCTGCTAGAGTGTTGAGATTGTGATGTCATTCACCTAGTTTACTCTCTCTCAGTCTGGGCTCCTGAGTGACTAAATGGTCAGAACCTCCCAGTGACTTGCTTTAAATATGAAATATGAGTGATAAATAAACCTGTATTGTTTTAGGCCACTAAGATAACGAAGTATTTGTTCCTTCATCATAATTCAACTATTGAGACTGATATAGATGGGTTGAAAGCAGAGTTCAAGGAGAAAAGATACAGAAGTTGATGGGAAGGTTCAGCTTCAACCCAGACCAGGCTTTTTGTGATCAACAGAGAAATTAATAATGCATGGTCCAGAACGGACTTCTGGCTGAGACTCATGCAGACGGATCACTAAAGTAGCTCAAGTCTGCTTATTTTGTCCCTTGTTAAGACAAAATTCAGGGGAGGTTAACTAGTGAGGTAGATAGGGTCCCAGGCTTATCTGGAAATGGCTCATTTTTTCTATTCCTCAAAGACACAAGTTCTCAAGTGTTGGATGGGGCAGAGTGATGGCCATTAAACAGAGGTCACTTTTTGGCACTGCCTACTACTGTCATGGACATGCATGCATGTACACACACACACTTGCACACGCACCTCAGGAAAGCTCAATCATGGGATTTCTACCCATGGCTGTCTCTCCAATAGAAACTCCTGAAAGCTGGAGAAGGGACACATATAGAATGTAGCAAAAATGTAATCACACTGGAGACAGAAGGTGCTTCTCAGTCACTGTTGGGGCCCCAGCACTGTCCCTGCACATGATGGCCAGTATGAACTGCAGAAATGGTAAGACTGGGATCTAGATGGGACTTTTAAAATCTAACTCCACCTAAGGATGGAGAGTGGACTTTCTGGGTCAGAAGAGAGTGAAGACAATGGGGGTGGAGTGGGAGTAGGGGTGTAATCACTTGGGAGTGCAAGGGCAAGCCTCTCACCTTATTGCCTCTCTCCTCACACTCCAGTGTGCCTCTGGTTGACCTCAAGTACAGAGGTCTCAGGTGGGTGATTTCTTGAAGACTGAGCAAACAGGCTGTCAGAGATGCTTTGTTTGAAGAGAACAGATTCCTAATAGTGCCAGGTTAGACAAGGTGAGGTTTATTTTACAGATCCCAACATCAGTAGATAGAGAAGGGCCTCATGAAGACAAGACTTCTGACCCAGAAAGGCATCAGGAACCATAGTGCCTATGGTCCCAACTTACTTGCCCTGGGCCCACCTCATCCCTCATCTCTGCCCATCTCTGTGTATCTGTTTTCTTTCTCCCTACAGCCTTGCAATCTCCATTTTCCTGGGTAAACAGTGGAAGGTGGCCACCACAAAATGGCACCATCACTCTTTGAACCTGCATCACCTGCAAGTGAGGCATCTGCAGTGAGGTGTTCAAGTCTCTGACTCCCAAATTCCCAGGGGAGAGGACTGTAGAGCCCTTAGTTCTGGCACATAGGAGGAGATCAGTAAATGGTGGCTTATTATGGACAATAATACTTGAGTTGCAGTCTTTGTTCTGCCTCTGATGGCTGTGCAGCTCTGGATGAGTTACTTCATTACTGAAATCTCTGAAAATGGTGGCAACAATGTTGGCCTCTGTTACCTCTCAAGGATGTTGTGAGTATCAATGTTAAAAGTGCTCTGTAAACTCTGAAGTTCAGTGGATGTGAAGGAGCTTATGCCCTCTTTATTATGAACATCATCATCATCATCACCACCACCACTACCATCATCACCACCACCACCATCATCATCATTGTCTCTACCATTATCATCATTACCACTACCACTGCCATTATCATAGTCATCACTACTACTACCATCATCACCATCCTACCACCACTATCATCACTCCACCGTCATCATCACTATGACTACCACCACCACCAATCAGGTCAATGCCATCTTGGTTTCCACAGGCTTCTGGAAGTCATGAGCCTGAAACTTTGTTTGTAAGCTAATCTCCCTCTCTTCACTCAGAGTGGCTTCCAAACCTTGGATTGCATTAACCTACACTACTTTTTAAATTTACTCCTTTATTTATTCAACAAATATTCATTGAGCACCTACTATATTCCAGGCTCTGTTCTAGATGTAGAGATATATCACTGAATAAAATAAAGAAATATTCCTAATCTCATGAATTTTACATTCTCCCATGGGAGAGGAAGAGAAATAATGAATAAGAGGCATGATATATAAGTAAATTACATGATGTGTTAGAAGGTGGTCAAGCCAAGGAAAAACAAAAACATATCAGGTGCCCAAGGAAAGAGAGCAGACAGAGGTGACTCCATGTGTCTTCTCCACAGCCTGAACTATTCCCCAACATTGTGGAAAACTTCCTAGCCTAAGATTTCTTTTTTCACTGTGATCTTCATTGAGAAAGTCATTATTTAGCAAATATAAATCTCTGTGACAAAAAAAAAAAAGATCCGATTAAAGGGAGATTTAAAAATAAGGTTCAATGAATTAGTAAATCATTCACAATAAAGCTGGGACCTCAATCAATATGAGCCTAAATGAAAAAGTTATAGAGCCAGAGAAATGCCTAAAGGGGCTCCTCTAGTGAGACCTTGAGCTGTTCCTCGAGCTGTCTCACTCCCTGACCAGATGCCAGCAGGGCAATGGGAAGATCATTGTTTCTTTTCCTCAGGGGCCCAAGGGTCTTCCCTGGGATTTGGCCTATCCCAGACCCCCAGGGCCATCTCCAGTCAAAACAGAAAGTAGGTCCAATGTGCCCTTGCAGCCCTATATCCCTCACCTCACTTTCTCTAGTTGTCTTTCCTTTAGTTTCTTTACCCTTCCTACAGCCCTGTTACCTCTTATCTTTAGTCTGTCTCTTATTTCCACCTATACTTATATTTTGCTAACATTTATTGAGCACCTACTATGTACCAGCCCCCATTTTAGCCACAGGGAAAACACAGCTGAGTAACATGGGGCCCCTACTGAAGGAGCTCACATCCTAAGATGGACAAGTAAATAGACCCTCACAAATGGCCAAGATTAATGCTTTGACAGGGGCCATGCAAAATGTGAAGTGAGAACTATGGGTGGAGAAAGTATATTCCAGAAAAAAATTGGTAACAGATGGTGACCCTGACCCAACCCTCTCTGGAAGTGGGTGCACCCTCTAAACAGCCCTGTGTTTGTATCCATCATCATCTTTTCCACTCTACATTGTAATTGCACATTTTCTCATCCACCCCCCCACCCCCAACCAGACAATGAGCAATCTAGGCAGGACCCNCTAAACAGCCCTGTGTTTGTATCCATCATCATCTTTTCCACTCTACATTGTAATTGCACATTTTCTCATCCACACCCCCCCCCCAACCAGACAATGAGCAATCTTGGCAGGACCTGTGCCACCTTAATAGTCCTTGTATCCCTAGCCCATAGCACAGAGTGATGACTCAGAATGTTATAAGTTCCCGTGCTCAATGACATTTGTGCTGAGCTTTGAAAGATGAGTCAGAGTTCAATAGGTGGGGGAAGGAAGAATACCTTCATTCATACTAAGTTACCAGGATATGCTGTGACTTCATCCCCACTCCCAGCTATGGGGATGAGAGCCACAAATCAGCCAAAGGAATAAACCACTAATGGCAGAGTTTCAGGCACTGGAGGAGGCAGAGAATTTCCTAATAACAAACCCCTCCTTGAAGTTGCCTCATATATTTTCAGTGTGTGTGAAAGATTATTAGAAAGATGGTCTAATTGTGTCCCCATGATGAGAAATGCTACCAGTCTTCCATCTTATCCTGAATGTGTAATCCAGGGCCAGCTCTAGACATATAAATGTCTATAAATCATTTGGGGAAGTTTCTATAAGTGAAACAATGAGGTAAAGCACAGAAAGTGTGAGCTCAGTAGTCACAAAGACCTGGATCCAATCCCAACACCACTTCCCAGCTATGAGTCCCTAGGAAAGTCACTTAATCTTTTTGAACCTCAGTTCCCCATATCTACTAACCAAAGAAAATAATCATAATACCTAATTCATGGACCTTTATAAATCTTGAATGAGACAGCATGCATATATGTGCCTAGTACATTGTAGATCCTCAAGAAATGTGAAACGTTGCCCATTTTTTTCTGTTGTATCAGTTTGAGTTTCAGAGCCATAACTGTTAAAAATACTTCATTTTCTATTCAGTAGAAACCAGAGGGGTCTCTGGATGCAGCAATGAAAGTTTTGAATCCATATCCTGGGTTCTTCTAACACCATGGGTCAGTTACTTGCTGTACAGCCTCAGTCAAGGCACTGCCCCACTCTGGGACTATGTCTTTATTTGTAAAATGAGAGTTGGACTAGATGCCACTTAGAGTCCTTCCCATTTCAAGTTCTAAGTTTCTCTAGTTGTGAAGGGATCTGCATAGGTAGGGAAATTACATAATATGTTAGAATTCCAGTTCAATTCTAATGTTCTCCTCAAGTTGATGATAAAGTGAAAAACAAAAGATTGAAAGTAGTTCAAAAGTCCTACAGATTTCATTCCCAACCTCTCTGCCCTTTGTTATGAACACTTACCATAAGCCAGACCTCACATGGTCATTTGCTTATTTAATCAACATCACAACCTAATGTTTCCATTTTCTAACTTTTGAAACTGCATTTTGAGGTGAGGAGGTTAAACACATTGGTCAAGATTTCACAGCTATTAAGTGTTAACATTTGTTTTTTTTTTCCTCCATATTACCAGACCCCTGGTTGGAAATGCTCACACATTACCTTCACTTACATCAACATTCATCTAGCCTGTCCAGCTCCAGACCCTACTTCCCCTGGTCTTCCTCTTCATAAGTTAAAATCAGAGGTAGAACTCCCAACATATGCACAAAGAGACAGCTAACATATTGGACCAATTATAGTGAATGGCAAGATACTGGAGGTCTAACTAGGTATCTGTGCATAATAGGCTCTTGATATATATTTACTGAATTAATAAGTGAGTGAATGGAGGATGGATAGGTGGATGTATGGCTGGATGGATGGATGAATGGGCAAATGGATAGGTGGGTGGATACATGGAGGAGTGGATAGGTGGATGGATGGATGAATGATGGATGGATGGATGGATGGATGGATGGATACATGGATGAATGGATGAATGGATGGACAGATGGATGAATAGATTGATGAGTAGCTAGGTGGGTAGATGGATGGGAGTACTCTGAAAGTAAGAATTTAGACTTTTTTCCTTTTGTATATCCGCTTCAAAAAAAACCCCATGACTCACCTATACAAGTATGAAAGGAAAACTTAAGATATTGCTATAGGCCTCTAGGATGTTTCCAGGCAGGACCAGCTCTAAGGTGAGGCAAGGAAGGTGTCTAAGATACAAAATATAAGGAGACACTCCATAAATATTGCTTCCTATATACCTCCGTTGTCTCACCCTAGTCCCAGTCCTGTCCTCAAGATTATTTCCCCTCAGATCTATTCTACTCCCTCACTCCCCCGCCTCCTTTCCTGGTTTGCATTATTCTGACCTTCACCCCTGTCTCTCTAGCCTAGTGTTTGTCAACCCTGCTGCCCAATAGAATCATCTGAGAGACTCTAAAAAAGTACACTTTTGTGAGCCCAGCTGAGCCAACAGAAACAGAAATTCCGTGTTAGG
Source organism: Crocuta crocuta (assembly GCF_008692635.1). NCBI lineage: Eukaryota > Metazoa > Chordata > Mammalia > Carnivora > Hyaenidae > Crocuta > Crocuta crocuta. Next base: position 7,941,634 of record NW_027551561.1, on the reverse strand, counting down.
AACCAAGCATCCAGGTGTCAGCATTTGTTGGAAGCCACCAACCCCACCCGGAAGCAGAGCTGAGAGCTGCTGCTCTACCCTCCTGATGGGCGACCCAATTTTGGGCTGTTTGTTTGCGTCATTGTTCTCACCTGTGCTACTCTCTGTAACAGATGCTATGGAGCAGGCTTCCCTCTGCTCCTACGGAGCTCTTCCAGGGATGATTAGTGAAACAACTCTTCCCATTTTTACTCACAGTCCTTCACTCTGGGATGAAAACAAGTCCACAGAGACTAGACTCAAGAATAATAATATAAAACATAATAGCATTTATTAAAGGCTTATGGTCTGCCAGAGGCTTGCTAAACTCTTAACAGGTATTTTACTTATCATCACATTAACCCTATGAAATAGGTTCCATAGTTAAGCCCCATTTTGGAAATGAGGAAAGACAGGCACAGAGAGGTAAAGGAACTTACCCAAGATTACACAGCTAAGAAATGGGAAAATTGTAATTCAAATGCAAGAGCAAGACCCCAGATTCTTCACTGCTGTGCTTTGTCTATGTCACCAAGTTATTTTCTCAGTCAAGCCTGATCACATGGAGTCTTAGATACCAAGGGTGTATTCTTTCTCTTGGTACCAATTGGCAAGGTAAGCTNATTGTAATTCAAATGCAAGAGCAAGACCCCAGATTCTTCACTGCTGTGCTTTGTCTATGTCACCAAGTTATTTTCTCAGTCAAGCCTGATTAGATACCAAGGGTGTATTCTTTCTCTTGGTACCAATTGACAAGGTAAGCCTACCTTATGGACATTCCAGGTGTGCCTGGTTCCTTCTGAATCCTAGACTGGCACAGCTTAGGTCACCAATTGGAACCATTTTTCAGCACACACATTCCCTCATTTTATTCCCTCCACAATCCCAAGACATAAGTATTGTTTTCTCCCGTTTTGCTGAGTTTAACTTACCCAAGGCCACAAACTAGTCAGTAGTTGAAATTCTGAGTCATATCTCTCAGATAGTAAAGTTCAAGCTTTCCCCTCTACACCAAACAAGAAAAGTTGCTATGGGTCAGTGGTCAGAGAAGGCTCGTGGAGAAAGTGAGAATTGAGCTGGGATGTGCAGACATGGTAGAGTTCAGATATGTGGAGGGAAGAAGGGAGGGCTTTCCAAGCAGGAGGAACAACGTGAGCAATGGTGTGGAAGTGGGACCCAATGGAGCATTAAAGACGTGGTGAATAGCATGCTTTGGCTTGCACCGGTAATTTATGTAATGCTGCAGTGAGACAGGAGCATGCACTGAGGCATAGTGGGAAGGTTATTGAAAGCTGGGTGAAGGAGCTTGGGCTTTATTATGTAGGCATCAGGGAGTCACTGAGTAGGCAAGCAATGTGTTCAAAGCAGTGTTAATAGAGTAGAAATCATCAGGATGAACTGGACAGAGAAGTAAGGAGTGAACCGAGGTGAGCTTAGAGGTGATCACAAGAGGCCACACAAGAGATGAGGGGACACAAACCTAAGAAGATGGCTGGGAAAATGGAAAATGAGAAAGAGATATGAGAAATCTAACAAAGAAAATTCTGTAGGGCTTGTCTACTGATTAGCTGTGGAGAATAAGAGAATGAGACACACTGAAGATAATTCATTAACCATTAAGTATCTGCTCCCAGAACAAGAGCTTCTAAAGTATCATTCACAGTCCCTGCTCCTATAAAATGTATTGTGCAGAAGGGGATACCCATAGGTAAACAAGCCATTATAGCTCAGGTAATAGTTACATTCTCAGGCACAACTTTAGATTGGGGTGCCTTGGCTCCTGTATCAAAGATGTAGCCAATGAGGACAACTTCAACTCACTGTGACTCAGCCGTCTGACACCAAGCAAGAAGTGATGACCTCAGCAGGGGGCTGACATGGAGGAGATGCATTGATCATACTGATGATTAGGGGAAGGGCCTTCCAAGAAGAGAGAACAGCATGTAAAAAGGCATAGAGGTGTTCCGTGGTGTGGCACGTTTTAAACTCCAAGGCTTTGATGCTGAATAAATTGAAAAAGAGTAGAACAGAAATAGGAAAGTCCAGAGGGAACAATTTTAAGGAAAAGATCATGAGTGTAGTAGTTTAAAGCTCAGATTTTGGAATCAAAAGAACATAGATCTCTTTCTAGTCATAGAATATCAGATTAGTCACTCTCCCTCTCTGAGCCTAGCTTTCTCACCTCTAAAATGTGAACTGTATTACTTACAGCACAGTGTTCTTGAGAGAATTAATAAGAAATATAAATAAAGCACCTAGCATAAGAACTGGCACATATATTAGCTCACTAAATTATAGTTGTGGTTGTTCTTATCATCACTGAATTTAAATGTCAATCACGTGTCAATAAGACTGCTCATCAGGCAGCTATATATGGGGGAACTAGTGAACTCAAGGACAAAGCAAGGGAATGTGATCCTCCAAGCCCCAAGAACCATTTCATCAAGGGGCATGGATGGCAGGAAAAGGGCAGAGACAAAGAACTGAGTGTCTGGGATATTGTAAATGTTTTGCTTAGTTCAGAGGGAGGACTAAGAGCTGGCCACTGAGAAAAAAGGTGGGACCAGATCTCTGTGGTCTCATGGAAACCAAAGGAGATGAGAATTCAGGTAGGTCAGGATCAAATACTTAACCAAGAACTTTCTAGATAACGTTTGGGAGAATAATTTCTATGCAATGACTAGTCCTAATAAAGCTGTAGGAGATCAGAATCAGAGTAGACAGAAGAGAGTAAATGGAGGAAGCCAATTTGAGACAAACAGGTGACCTGAAGTCTAAGACCCACTCTTCAAATGACTCCATCCTTTTGGGAAGGTCAGACACCCCTTCTATTCCTTTTTCCTCATCTATAAAATAAGGGTTGCAGACAAGATGACCTCTAAATTTCTTTCCAGTTCTCAGATTCTAAGCAGTAGATCAGGATGTGGGTCACTATGGAGAGAGATTGAGAAGATGTGCTAGAGATGTTGCTGAGACATCTCTAACACATTTCCTCCTTCCTTCCGTACCTGGCCACTGCTACTTTTTTGGAGGAAGGAAAATGTGGTAGGCAGCCTCTGAGTCAGTCCCAAATGATCTCTGCCTCCTGAATTCCTGCCCTTGTGTAATCCCCTTCTCTTAAGTGTGGTGGACTGGCCCCCTAGTTACTTGCTTCTAACGGATAAAAATATGGCAAAAGTGATAGATGTCACTTTTGAGATTACAACAAGACTCAAAGAGTCTGTGAATTACAAATAAACTATGGCTTTCACTTTGCATGTTGTCACATACTTTCTCACTCACTCTGAGGAAAGCCAGCTACCATGTGCCCTGTGCAGATGTCCTCATTGCAGATAACTAAGGGAGACCCCCAGTCAACACTGAGTGAAGAATTTAACAGTCATGAGAAACAGTCCTGCTAATGACCACCAGTCCCCCTTAACTTAGCTTTCAGATGAGACCACAGCCCTGACTGATACTTTGCAGCTTTGACAGAGACCTTAGGGCAGAAACACCCAACTGGGCTGTTTTTAGATTCCTGGATTCCACAGAAACTGTGAGATAATAAATATTTGCATTTTTAAGCCACTAAATTTTAAGGGTGATTTGTACACAACAATATGTAATTACAAACTGTGTGACTACAAACAGAACAACTGAACTATGTTTTTAAAGAAAAGGGGGAGTTAACTAGAGAAAGAAAAGATACAGGTGAAGAGAGCATTCAAAGCAGAAGGAATGGCATGAATGAATCTCAAGCTTGGGTCTTGATGTACCATGATTCTCGAGCTCCCACACAAAGCCCAACACAGAGTTGGTCCTCTATATTCATTTGATGAAATTTATTGTGGTTACACATCATCACCTCCCCACAATCTTTCAAAAATGTGGTTGTATTCAACTATTATTTCCCCAAACTCAACATATAACTCCATTTTATGAACAGTTGGCCATGTCTTATAGAGTTTTCAAGAATGTACGTCAGGCCTACTTATTTTCATGTATGAAGACATATGACAATCTTTTTGTCAAGAGGTTATTGTGATAATGTACTTTCTAAACCTTTTCTTTGATATTGTTCTACAGGCACCTTGGGCTATGTGTCTTAGTCCTGGGAGAGCTATCATTAATTTCTTATCCAGCTTCATTTATAAAAACTAGCCTCATAGTCTTTTCATGTTGCCTTTGTTCTGTCAACATGTTTGCTGAAACTCTGCCCAGCAAGTTTTCACATATGACGGAATTTCCACTTAAGCCTAGAATTTACTGGCAGAACTAGGGTGGCCTCCTTCTAGTATAGATTAATAAATCTCACCATATCCATTATCTTCTTTGTCTGATGTTTACCTGCAGACTCTTCATTCTCCTTTGCAGTTAAGTTGAGACCCAGGTAACCAGTTCTGGACAGTGAGCAGTAAACAGAATAGATTTGTTGTCCCATCTGTTTGAGGGTAGATAAGAGTGGGAGTGCATCTTCTTGACCTCTATTCCCCTGCTGCAATGCCCATGGAGCAGATGAGTTGAGACGGAGGTATTGTAAGATGGAAGCACCCTAGATTGCTGAGTGACCACATGGAGAGCAAACTACCCTCCCCTGGACTTTGAATTGGCAAGAAATTAACATTTGCTATGTTAAGTCACTGAAATTTGAGTTTATCTATTACCACAGCATAGCCTTGCTTATACTTAGGGACCCCTGAGCTCACTGCAATAGTACTTTCCATGTGGTTAAATAGCCAAAAGCCATTAAGTGGCAGCTCTAGCTAAAAAAATCCCTGGAAATGTGGTCTAAGCCATCACTGTTAAATGAGTGATCATTGACCATGAAGGTCTGCATCTTTAAGAAAGGTGAAAATGCCATCAGATGAATATAAATATGTGACAGTTGGGAGTGGGAAGGTAAGTAGCTGTCTTCAGGAATGGCTGGAACTAATCACCCCAAAACCAAGAAGACTCATTGTCCGCCTTCATTCTCTGCTTCTCTCTGGTATGAGCATCATTCTCTCAGACTGACATTTCTGCAGAGCTAAAACACATGGTGCTGGAAGGCTGGGGCCCATTCTCTCTGTTAATGAGTGGCTAAGAACAGCATATATTTATTCTCTTATAGTTTTGGAGGCCAAAGGTCCAAAATTAGTATCACTAAGCTGAAATCAAGATGTTGGCAGGCTCCAGGGAAGAATCTGTTCTTTAACTCTCTCAGCTTCTGGTGGCTGTCATTCCTTGGCTCATGGTCCCATTCCTCCAATCTCCGCCTCAGTGGTCACATTGTTCTCTCTTCTTCTGTCTGTAGTCAGACCTTCATCTCCTTTTCTTATAAAGATACTTGAGACTGTTTGGGGCCCACCTGAAGAGTCCAGGATAATATAACCCTCTCAAGATCCTTAAATTAATCATATCTGCAGAGTCTGGCATGTAAAGTAACACATACACTTTCCAATACATTTGGGATCGAGCATTGTTCTGCCTACTATACCTGGCTAGGAGGAAAAGGTCTATCTGTTGCCAGAACAATGAGGAAGAGGTTGTACAAAGATAAAATTGATAAGCTTCCATGAAAGGAGTTGTGATATTCTCCCATTAGTGTTGGATGACTTAGCATAGTGCTTGTTACATGCTAGCCACTTGGAGGTCTTCATGGAAATGCCAAGGTGAAGGCCCTAATAGGAGTAACCCAATGTGTCAGAGGAACTAAAATAAGGGTTGCAGCAGGAAATCTAAGAGACACACACACATATGCACATGTATGTGCATGCATGCACACACACTCACACACAGTACTAAATGAGACCAGAGAGATAAGAGGGGCCTGCTCTTGCGAGGGACCCACGGACCACATTAAGGATGATGATGGGATTGTTTAAAGGGCATAAAGCAGGAAGAGCACAGTCAGAGAACACTCTATCTCCTAGTTGGAGCATGGTCTGGTGATGGATGTAAGTTAGACTCTAGGTGAGGGATGGCTGTATCTTGGACGAAGGGGGTGGCAAAGTTGATGGAGAGAAGTGGATGGATCTAAAAGCTACTGAATAGGTAAAATGAGCAACACTTAGTGATTGGTTAAATCACCGCTAAGATGGAGAGATGTTCTCACCTGAATATGCAGCAGTGCCGGTGGTGTCATTCACCAGAATAAGGAATACACACAAAGTACAAAGTGCAGTAAGAGTGAGGGTGGGGGTGGAGGTAGGGGAAGGCGGTGAATCCAGCACTAGACATTTGAAGTAGAAAGCAAATGTGAGGCAGCCACATGGAAAAGAAAAGTCAGTATTTGGAGATACAGGTAGATCTCAAGAAGTGGGGGCGGAGATAGAAGTTTCTGTCATCAGCTCAGAGATGGCTGTCGAAGATGTATGACTATGGCAGAAAGCACCTTGGGAAAAACAGAGGGGAAAAATAATTCATTTTAGCTGAGCAAACACCTTCCTTTTTCCAGGTCCAGCTAGATACCAGGAATACAAAGATGAATAAGATACAGTGCCTTAGGTCTGTTAGATAATTAAATATAATGTGATAGATGTAGGAACAGACACCCACCAAGGGACAGGTGGTATGATCATCTCTGCCAGTTAGTTAGATAGAGGCAGGTGGGATCCGTGACCAACAGGTCCGTGGCCTGTTGCCACTGTAGGAGTCCTTCTCTCACCATGCAATGCCTTCTCTTTATGAAGCCTTTGTCATCCCTTCTCACAGTCATCAACCGGCCATGAGACAAGGGTTTTTCTGCCCTTCCCACCCACTCTTCGCTGACACAGACTCTATTTTTTTGCATCCTGTGGATCTTTCCCTGCAATAGAAATCTCCTTCCCAGCTTCCCCGGCAATGCTCCTCACCCAAAGTTTGCAGAGTTGCAAAAGTTTTAACTCCAGCAGGCCTCGTCAGAAAAGTGAAACTAATGAACCCACTGCATTACGCAGCTGTCTTCATTAGTAATGAAATCCTTTTATTATAAGGGATTAGTTTAAAACATGTTATTAAACAGATCAAAATGAGCAATCGCAATGAAAGTCGTTAGAATGCAAGGCATATGAGAGAACAGCTTTCCCTCTGAAATAAGAGAAATCTGGCAGTTACGATTGGAACAGTTTTGATGAGAGGGACATGCACGAGGACTCATGGGATGCAGGGACCACAGCTACAACTTAGAGTGGTGGGGCTCCCCTGTGACGAGGCAAGAATGCTGGAAAGAGCAGCCCCCAGTGTAACCCAAAGTCAGGGGCATGGGGGTTAGGGACGGAGGGATGCACAGGCCAGGAAAAAGCCAGCAGAAGACAAGTTGTTCTATTTTGTATTCATAGTACAGTAACAGTGGCTAATATATGTTGAGTGCTTACATGGGTTATCATTTTGCTAAGTTCTGTACTTGCACATCTTATTTATATATATTTTTAAATATATATAACATGTATATATTTGTAATGTTAATGTATTTATTTTGAGAAAGAAATAAAAACACTTGAGCAGGGGAGGGTCAGAGAGAGAAAATCCCAAGCAAGCTCCACACTGTCAGCACAGAGCCTACCTGAGCCAAAGTTGGATGCTTAACCGACTGAGCCACTCAGGCACCCCTTGCACATCTTATGTAAATCCTCACAATAACCTATGCAGTAAGTAATGTCATCATCCCCATTTTATAGACAAGGAAACTGACCCTCAAGAGGTTCATACCTTGCCTATTTCACACAACTAGTAAAGTCTAGGAGTGGGATGTGGGATGGAATCCATATCTGTGTAACTTCAGAGGATGTGTTCCTAACCATTATGCTATGAAGGAAGAGCTTAATGTGTCAGAGGTATGGCCCTGTCCTCCAGGGGTTTACCACTGGCATTGAGAGTCTGAGTGAAATTTATGGATTTACAATGCGAACAACCCAGTTATCAAAGGAGTGTGGGTCCTTCTAGGGAGCTTGGGCTCAATATTCTAAAAATTCAGATTTAGTTGGGCATGCCTCAGGACTGAGTCTATGTGCATGAGAAAACAAGAAGCCTTACAGTAAGGAGCTTACCCTGAGCACAGAGAGAACATGACCTTCATTCAAGGTCAATGATCTGCTCTTGGCAGGACAGACACAGCATGGCATGCATCTCTATTAATGGCTACTTGCCCACTGTCCTCCCCAACTTCTCCAGAATGAGACAGCCTGGGGAAACTCAGATTATTAAAGTAACATGAAAACAAATGTAATTTGGAGTTTTAACCCCTTGAGTGTGGATGGCACCTGGAAGTTGACACATCCCTTCAACATTGAAATCCTCCATTAAATTCCATAAATAGTGCAAGTAAAGGAGAGCCCCAGCATCACAGGGCAACTCATTTCCCTGGTGAGTAGCACTGACTTATTAGAACACTTTTTCTTACATCGAGCAGAAATATGCCTGGCTGACACTTTTACCAATTAACATTAATTCTGTCCATTAGCCTTACAAAATGACTTTTCAATGTGACAAAATTGGATACTTGCAAAGGGTGGCCATGTTCCTTATTCAGCCTCATTTCTACAAGGTAACATTCTCCCAGTTTCTTGGACTTCAGTGCCCTTAGTATCAGATCACTGTTCTGGGGGAGATGGACCACTTTTTTAATGCCTCACTTAAAAGTGTGGGGGCCAGAAGTGAGCATCAGTCTCCACATGCTATCAGATCAGAGACTAGTCTAGCGGGACCATCACCTCCTTCCTTTTGGAACCTCTACTTTTAATAATGCACATTCGGCTTCCATTCCTAATGGCGAAACCACTCTCTGGCTTGTGTCTAACTCACTTCCAAGTAAACAAGGCTTTGTCCCCACATGCTTCTGCTAAGTCACGCCACCCTCCTCCAATCCCTATGCACTTGGTTTCTGGCCCAATATTAATCTCTGCTAAATGAGTTGACCCTTTGTTCCAGCTTATTGTGATCATTTTGGATCCTGAGTCTGTCATCTGACATAATCACCATCTCTGCCACTGTCTTGTCATCTGCAAATTTGATGAGCAAAAGCTCATTGTATTTTTCTGAGTCATTGACAGAAACATGGGATTTGTTAGGCCAAGAATGGGGCCTAGGGTGGGGGCCTGATGCTGTCTGAAACTGGCTGTCTCCAAATGTCTAGACATCGAGACATGGAAAAATTGATCCACTGTGTCAAACTCACAAAAGGGCAGAGTATGAGTCAAAAGGTCAATGTACTATTGATATTGGGATGACTTTCTGCCATGAAGCCTGCAATTGGCAGTCATTCCCTGGCAATGTCCTGTACATCTATTCCCTAATACCACACTTGGAAAGTACACTTGCTCTTAGGAGGTTGGGGCTAAATATGATATTTTTAAATGAAAAAGAAATAAATATGCTTAAGGAGTATTTCCATGAAGATAAGTTAGCATGCATGGTTTCCCATTCTTATAAGGACACCCTGGATACAAACACAGTTCCCACATGGCCAAACCCTCAAGCTCTCTAACGAAAGAAAAAGATACACAATCAAGTCATTGTAATCTATGTGATAAATGCTCTCCTGGAGGGGTGGACAAATTGCTATGGGACCCTGCTAGGAAGATATAAACTCTACAGAAGGGACTTTAAAACTTCAGAGAAGGGGCGCCTCGGTGGCTCGGTCAGTTAAGCGGCCAACTTTGGCTCAGGTCATGATCTTGTGGTTTGTGAGTTCGAGCCCCGCATCGGGCTCTGTGATGACAGCTCAGAGCCTGGAGCCTGCTTCGGATTCTGTGTCTCCCTCTCTCTCTGCCCTCCCCTGCTCATGCTCTATCTCTCAAAAATAAATATTTAAAAATTTTTCAATAAATAGATAAATAAATAAAACTTCACAGAAAAGGTGACATTTGAGCTAGGTCAAAGGAGTCTTGGGAGTTTCCCCTTTGGAGAAAGGGGAAAGATATTTTCAGCGAAGGGAACTGTAGGCACAAAAGTTTGGACCAGAAAGAAATTGCAAGTCTGGGAAACATCAAGAAATCTGAGGATATGCGGCAAGTAGAAAATAAAACTAAAAAATCATTTGTCCTCATCTGCTTCAACACTTACTGAGCTCCTATTGTGTACTGGGTATTATGTTTACCTCTGGGAAATGAAAACAGCACAGTCTTTACTCCAGAGCTTACTAACTAGTTAGACCTGCCCGAGTTACTTACCCCTCTGAGCCTCAATACCCTCCACAGTAAGACAAAGATAAACTCATGTTCCTGGGGACTGAATGCTTGACACGGGGGTAGGTCTGCAGTGCAAACACATAGTGGGAGACCTCTTATTTTCCTTGTTCCAGTTCCTGGTACAGGACTGAGTTTCCATGGCCCCTTCACTTAAGTGTGTAGTCCCTGAGATAGTGCTTCTGATGCAGCCTCATGCCACCAGGAAGCCCATGTTGCGATCTGGAGACATGTCTTCCTTCAGCATCCTGATAGAGAGGCTTCCAACCCAACCAAGCCACACTGTCTCTGGGAAACATCAAACATGGTACAAAATTTCAGCATCATTAACTCTTCCTTCACTTGAAAGAAGGTTCCCGTTTTTAATTCACATCTCTTTGCATCTTGTTTTGGGCATGAATTGGTTTGGCCCAGATACCTGCCCCAGGTTGAGATGGATTCTAAAAGGCACTGGGACTGGGGATAGACCCACCCACTGAGGACATTTTTCCCACTTGAGTGCTGGGAGCAATTCTAACACAGAGACGAAGCCCAGTGTCTGACAGAGCAGGGAACCCCCAGCAATGAGAGAATAGTGCAGGCAGTCAGCACTAGGGAGGTCCAATAGAGGGTTAACGTGGGGTTCCACAACAAAGAACTAAGGGGCACTGTGTGGAAATTAAAATATGTATTAGAATGCATTTCTCGAATTCTTACATGTCAGAAACAGCACCAAAGAGTTTATATACCGTGCTCAGTTCATCCTCACACTGACTCATGGGACTAGGTCCAGTTCCCATTTCTGCCGAGGAATCCAAGACTCAGAGAATTTACAGAACTTGCTAAATGCCACACAACTAGTATACAAAAGAGTCAAGATTTGAGCTTAGGTCTGGCTTTGCTATAACCTATGCTTTCACATCGTTCATGGTCGTGGAAATAGCTACCATATTTTGAACACCTACTATGTGCCAGGCCCTGTGCTCAGCTCTTTCCATGAATTATCTCATTTTTTTCCTGAGAATGAACTTCCCAGGTGATGTTATCATCACTAACCTTACCTTACCAGTGAGGAGCAGGGGAGGGACAGACAGTTTTTGTGCCCCCCATCCGGGGCCTGTACCACTAGAGGCAGAGTTGAGTTGGGACTATCTGAGTCCAGAGCTAGAGCTTTTCCCCATCTGCCTGGATAAGAGGACACAGAGCAGAGAGTCTGATGAAGAAGATTGTGGCTGCGTGGGACCTGCAGAGGGCAAAAGCAGCCATGGTTGGTCCTGTGGCAGCCTTGGACAGCATAATCATCAGCTTCTGGGCTGTCCCCTTGATCCATCATCAAGGGCTCAAACAGCCCCCAAACAGCCCCCGTATTGCAGAAAGCCTGAATATGGTCTGCACTGAAGAAGGGTGAAGGGTCCCAGCTTTGAGATTCAGAGGTAGCAGCTGCTAATAGGTCCCACCCACCATGCCACAGCCTAGGAACAGTGTGACCCAAACTGCCCCAAGCAAGTCAGTTTGCCTTCAGTTTCATAAAAAAGAGTTCCTAACATGGCATTTCCAGGATAAAAAATGGCAAGTTTTGGTTTCAGAGCTAATAAATCCTCTCTGAACATCCCTCGTGCCTACTAGAGATGGGATAACAATTCTTTGTTCTTAATGGACAAAGAAAGTACAGTCACCCACTAAGTGCTGATACAAGCCCCCTGCTGGGAAAAGCCATGGGACTCCCTCTCCAAGGCCCTAAATGCTGCCATCTAGATCTGTGAGGAGTGATTCCAGTTCTTCTTTAAAACACAAACCTGATTCCAGCTCTTCTTTAAAACACGGGCCTATCTTCACGGAGTTTCTTCACTGGAGCAATTCTGGGGGAGTGTGCACTCTGGGTGCTCAGCAGCAAGAGCAAGCACAAAAGGCATGGTTTGGGGCATGTTAACCATCCTGGTGACACACCATCTATTTGCAAGGAGGGGCTGGACTTGGCAGAGGCCACAGAGATGCCCAGGGCTGGCAATATGCAGAACAGCAGCTATTATGAGGCACTAGTGAAGAACCCCTTTACACATTCTTCAATGCAGACCCATAGTCAGGCCTCCTGCAGTGCAAGGACTCCAGGAGCAGGGTGAGGCAAGTGTTTGTCCCCTTGCTGAGGGATCAAGGGGACAGCTTCACAGCCTGTGACTATGCTGTCCAAGGTGCAGAAGAACCAGCCTTTGAAACAAACTGATGATTACCTTCCAGTGTAGGATGCCTGCCACTCTTGGAATTTAAAACTATGAGGTTGGCCCAGACCCTGGAGGCAAGAATATGAGTTCTATATATAGAAGCATCTGGACACAGATAGATCTCTGTTATGGTCAGCTGTGTGATTGTGGACATGCCACTTAACTTCCCTGAGCCTCTTATTTTTCTCCTGTATAAGATGAAGGTATCTTCTACTTCAGAGATGGAATTTACATAGCTGGCACATGTAGTGCCTAGCATAGAGTAGGCACCTAATCAGTGTTTACTGCATTATCACCATCGTCATGTGTGTGATAAGGATCAGCATGACCCACTCTTAACAAAGTCCTACTATGGACCCACTCTGTGCAAGGCATTCAATGGCTACTATGTGCAGAGTGCCAAAACCATATATTGATGACAATGGGAAAGATGTATGTGGAGCCAGTTGGACTTAATCTTGTTGTCTTTAAGCCCCATCTTCAGCTTATGAGCCACATGTTACCTTTCCCTAGTTGCTTTCTCACTGCCAGTGCCCTCTAGTAGCCATAGCAAAGGTCATAGCAGCAGTAACTGATTGGAGTGCTACAGCTGATCATCTAAAAGCTGTTTGATGTAGATTACCTTGATGGTCCTCACAGTATTCCTGGGAAGAAAATCAAGCAAGCCTGATTGTCTACATTTCATAGGAGGCGTTAAAGGAACTGCACAAGGTGCAAGAGGGAAACAAAGGCGCAAGAGTGTGAAGGTTAGAATATGCAACAGGAGCCTCCAGATTGTGTTTGAGAGTCCACAGGAATTCTCACCTCCTGATCTGTTTCCAGGTGCTAGAATCCTGTGGAATCTGGGAGACAAGATGTGGATAAGGTGCTAGAACCAGTTTCCTGACTGCTGACAAAGAAAGAGAAACATTTACTGTGTGTGTCCCAGGTACTGTCTTCAGTGCTCTACTTGTGAGACTTACCTAACCCTTACAACCACTGAGTTGTCATAAATTATCATCAGCCCCATTTGACAATGAGAAAACTGAGACTTGAGAAGGGTACAGAACTTGACTGATCTCTGACACAGCAAGTGAGTGACAGAGCAAGGATGTGGAGGCAGATCTGCTCACTCTGAAGTGTGGCTGACATGAGGACCCACTCTGCTGCCTCAAACAGCCACCACCATTACAAAAGACAGCCTGCTTATGGTCCAGTCACTGGTTGAGTGTTTAGCATACATTATCTCATCCATTGCTCCTAATAACCATCAAATGCTAGTATCCGTGGAGATTTTTTTATAGTTATAGAGTACCCCTTCCCAGTTAGTTAATTATTAGTTATTAGTTAATTATCATATCACCCCTGGAAATGGTAGGAAAATGAGACTCAGGGAGGTTAAGTAATTGCCCAAAGTTATATGCAAAGATTTGTGCCTCCAAATCCTGCATTCATTCTACTATGTCAGATTACCCCTCCAACTTCCTCCTCTGTTCTTCCCTCCCAGATCCAAAGGTGAAGGTCAATACCATTCCTCAAGTAGGCAAAATTAAGGCTCAAGAAGCAAAATCGCTGCACTAGAAGTAGAAACATCCACTAATACGAAGAATTCCCTGGACCCAGCATTTTTCTAAGACTAGTCTTCCTGACAGTTCATTTCCAGTAATTGGTAATTTAAAATCATCCCCTGCCTACAGCCTGCTCCATAATTCAATTTGCAATGTGTTTCATCAGTTCAGCTGCCCTTCCTCTTGAGGGGGCTCTATCCTCATGGTTGGGGAATGAGATAGTGATGAGGAAAAGAACATGAACCACCTAGGATGGAGCCAGAAGGGAGGAGGGTAAGGTGGAACCAGGTCCCAGTCACTCCCTGGACCAGCAGACAAACCCGTCATTCATAGCAGGACTATGCAGCTGTCAGCCCCCAAAGCCAGCTGAGGCAGCTCCTGGGGTTCAGAGACCAGATGCTCTCTGTCTAGGAATTCACTAAGTAACATAGAAAGGGGTTTCCCCTGACTTTACTACCTAAGGCTTTCAAGCAATGATAGTGATCACAACATGTAGCCAACAGGGAGGACAAATGGAAGAAATATGCACAGCACATCTTTATGTCATGCTCATGATAAGATTGCAACAATCTCTGTTGAAGCCATTATGATTGAAAGTTTAGAAAGGGAGGAGGAAACTGAGGCAATAGGATTAGATATGCCTAACGACCACATAGATATAAGTGGGCTTGAATCCCAGATCTACTGGCTCCAAAGCCTCTATTCCATGCTCAGTAGGCAAAAGTACCATCCAGTCCTACCTTGTGCCCACTGTGCGACATCAGCATCCCCTGCAGAGTAGAAGTAATAGGAATCCTGCTATTCAAGGCTCTACCCATTTGGCTACTGAACTGGTATTGCTCAGGGACCCTATGGACCTCCAATGGGTCTAATCTTGTATTTTGAGAAACTGACATGGAATGATCCCTGGGTTCTTTCATATTCTTGCAATGAGACTCACAGGGGCCAATGACTTGCCCAGAATGACAGTATCTGGATTGTGTGAATCCTATGCATTCCACTACTGAAAACAAGTCCCAGGAGGTAAGTATCAGAAGAGTCAGAGGCTGAAAAGACATAAGCAGTCTTCATAGAGAAAGGATTTTTAAAACTAAACCTAGAAGAATAGTGTAATGCTTTCAGATTACAGATTGTATTTAGAAGGACTAGGGATCTGGAAGAGAAAAGGAAATGGACAAATTACAGAAGATGAAATTCAGAGAGATTGGAGAAATTCCAAGCATTCCTGTTTGCCTGGAGGGCAAAGGGACAAGGGAGAAGGGACAGTGCAGGGTGAATGTGGTTGGGTCAAAACCACTGTGAAATTGGACATAAGAAGTTGGCAAGAGAAGTTAGTGAAAGTTAGGATGTAAGAGAAATTCACAAGGGGTCATCACAACCATTTTATACAGACTTTAGTTTGTGAAAATATTCTCCCACTAGATTGATCCAAATGGGGAAAAACTTTCCACCCTTTGGAACATAGCAGGTCCAGATCTGGCTTAGCTTCTCCTTTTAAAGGTTGTAGGACCCTGAATAAATTACTTGGCCTCTCTAATCTTCAATTTCTTCATCAATAAAATGGAGATCTTCAACCCTCTTTTCTGAGGTGATTGTGAGGACTGAAAATAATTTAGGTAAAACATGTTGGAGAGGGCTAGGGCTATGATCAGTGCCTGATAATTGCTACCTAGGATTACAGTTATGATGAATTATTCAGATAAGTCAGCTGAAGAATTCTGTTTATAGAGGCAGTGTACTGTAATGATCCAGACCATGGACGCTGGAGCTGTGTAAACTTCAGCAATAACTTGACTTATCTTGTTTCAGTGTCCTTGCTTTTAAAGTGAGGGCAGTAATATTACCTGCTTCTAAGAGCTATTGTGAATATTAAATAAGCTAATACGTGTAGAACACCACAACACTCCTCGGCACAGAATAAGTTACCAAAAGATATAAGCTGTTCCCACATGCTCATTGAAGAGCAGCTTGAAATGGACAGTTTGGGATGGAATTACACAATTTGATGGGGGGAAAATGTGGTTCAAAGGAGCACTCCCTAATTAACTTGTTCCTCACCTAGCTCTGTTTTCCCTTACTTCATATTTTGTCATATTTTATTTTCTTTATTCTACCTGTATTATACGGACATGATATTTTATATATATTTATTAATTTATTTTCTGAATCCCCCACTAAAATGTAGGTCTGGGAGGGCAGAGGCATAAGCAGTTTTTCCTCATTCCTATATTCATAGTGTTTACAAGTGTGATTGGCACATACAAGGCACTCAGAAAATATTTTGTTTAGGGGGCATCTGCGTTGCTCAGTCGGTTAACCATTCGACTTTGGCTCAGGTCATGATCTCATGGTTCATGAGTTTAAACTCTTTGGAGGCTGCTTTGGATTCTGTGTCTCCCTTTTTCTTTCTGTCCCTCCTCCACTCACGTTCTCTCTCTCTCTCTCTCTCTCTCTTTCTGTCTCTCTCCCTTTCTCTCAAAAATAAGTAAACATTAAAATTTTTTTTAATATTTTGCTTAGAATTTGATTATGATGTGTTTAGGTGTGGTTTCTATTATGTTTATTTTGCTTGGAACTAGATGAACTTATTGATTCTGTAAATGTGTATCTTTACCAAATTTAAGAAAATTTTGATCATGAATTCTTCAAATGTTTGTTTTTTCTGTCCTATTTTCTGTTACTTCTTTCTGGGACTCCAATTATACCTATGTTAGAACATTTTACATTGTTCCGTGGGTCACTGAAACTCTGTTCCATTTTTTCTTCCTTATTGTTTCCTCTCTGTTCTTTAGATTAGATAATTTCTATTAATCTTTTTTAATTTTATTATTCATTTATAATTTCTAATTTGCTTTTAAAATCATACAGTAAAAGACTTATTTATATTTTTTCAGTTCTAGATTTTTTAAAATGTTTATTTACCTTTTGAGAGAGAGACAGAGACAGAATGTGAACAGGGAAGGGGCAGAGAAAGAGGGAGACACAGAATCTGAAGCAGGATCCAGGCTTTGAGTGGTCAGATGTGGGGCTTGAACTCACGAACTATGAGATCATGATCTGAGCTGAAGTCTGATGCTTAATTGACTGAGCCAGCCAGGCGCCCCCAGTTCTAGATTTTCCATTTGGTTTTTTATGGCTTTACTGAGATATGTTTTTCTTTTACTTTTTTTTTTTTCCCATTAGAAGTGTATTTTCCTTTTTGTCCTTGGGCAAGTTTATGGTAGCTTCTTTAAAATCCATGCCTGCTAATTTCAACATCTGGGTCATCTCCAGCTCAGTGTTTTTCTGTTTCTTCAAATATCTGGTAATCTTGAGCTGTATCCTAGACATTGTGGTTGATATATTAAGGAGATTCTAAATTCTGTTATGATCCTTTAAGTAGTATTACTTTTTCTTTCAGAAGGCATTTAACTGGGATGAACTCAGACTTCAAACTTTGTCTCCCCTGTGATGGGTAGCAGCTGTAATCTCAATCCAGTGACTTCAAGGTTATTTTTTTCCTTAGCTGAGTTGCTTGAATCTGTTCTCCAGATGTGTAGTTCAGGGGTCACTCAGACAAAGAACTGGGGAAAATATATACATCAAATTTAAGGCTTCCCATCTATGGCTCTCCCCTTCCTGGTATGTTCCTCCTTCCATTTTCTAGATGCTATGCTCACCTGGGATGTTGTCTTCTGATTTTTCAAGCCAGTAAAACTAAGGATTTTCTATGCGAGTTTTAGTTAACTTATGTAGCACTGCAAACTGAGTCCTTCCATTAAGTAAAAAATAAAAATGTGGAATTCAGCTCATTTCATTCTTTTTTTTCCCAAATTTGGACTTCTCTTCAAGTTCTCCTTGGTTTCACTTGCTCTCCAGTGCCTTCAAGTTTTGTTTGTTTGTTTGTTTGTTTTTTAATATTTTGTCCAGAGTCAATAGATGTTATTTGAGGGAAAATTAGTCCAACAAGAGCTACTCCTCCATTATCAGATGCAGAACTTCTGTAAATGTTTTTGGCTAAAACACCTTTTTTTTTACATGCACCGAAACTGCATAGAATCAGATTTAGAACTCAATCACCACTATTTCATGACAATAACTCTTTGACCTCTATATTTTTAAACACAGCAGTTAAGATTTAGGTCTCAACATTGACTATCAAAAGCATTTGATTGCTTATATCAAATGCTTTTGAAACATTTTCTTTGCTTGGCTTTTGAAACATATTCTCTCTTGGCTCTCCTTTTACTCACTGGCTACTCCTTCTCAGTCATATATGTTGATTTTCCTCATCTCTCCAACCTCTAAGCACTGGAATGTCCTAAGGCTCACACATATTTTCTTAATCCCTAGAGTATCCCATCCAGTCTCATGGCTTTACATACCACCTATGTACTTACATTTCCCAAATTAATATCTTCAACCCAGACGTTAAATATCTTGGACTCATAAATATGACTGCCTATTCAATATCTCCATTTGAATGTCTAGTAGACATGTTAAACTCAGTATGTCCATGGTCAAGTTCTTATCCCCAACCCCAAAACTACTTGTCTTTCATTATTTTCCATCTCAGTAAATTGCTACCTAACACTTTTCAGTTACTCAAACCAAAATTTTGGACCCACCCCTCATTGCTCTCTCTAAGTTGCATTCAGCCCATTAGCAAATAGCTCTACCCTCAAAAGTATTTCCAGAACTTGATAGCTTCTCACTATCCCTAGGATTCCTACCACTGTTATTATTTTGGAGGATATTTCAGGGCCTCCTAACTTGTCTCCTCATTTCTTTCCTTGCACTCTCTTTAGTCCACTCTTCAGACAGCAACAAAACTAGAATAATTTTTTATTTATTTTTTATTTTTTAATGTTTATTTTTGAGAGAGAGAGAGAGAGAGAGAGAGACAGGGACAGACAGAGCATGAGCAGGGGAGGAGCAGAAAGAGAGGAGGACACAAATCTGAATCAGGCTCCAGGCTCTGAGCTGTTAGCACGCAGCCTGATGAGGGGCTTGAACTCATGAACCATGAGATCATGACCTGAGCTGAAGTCAGACGCTTAGCTGACTGAGCCACCCAGGCACCCATAAAATATAATGATCTTTTAAAATACAAGACAAACTGTGGCACTCAGCTGGGACAATCTTTTCATGGACAATCTCATTCATGGTGAAAATTGAACTCTTTACAAAGGCCTGAAAAGCCCCACGTGGTCTGCCAATTACCTCATCAACCTCATTTCCTGCTACTCTCCATCTTGCTCTCTCTGCTCCAGGAACACAGGCCAAGTTGTTTCTCTTTGAACATACTGGCACGATCCTGCCTCAGGGCCTTTTCATGTGCTGCTTCCTCTACTGGAAGATTCCTCCTTTAGAGAGTCACATGGGTCACTCTCTTATTTCCCTCTGGTCCCCATTCAAATGTTACCTTATCAGTGGGGCCTTACCTGACCAACCTTGTTAAAGCAGCAAACATCCCCACCACAGCACTCTGCCCCTTTAGCTTGTTTTATTTTTCAATATAGATTTATCATCATCTGACATACTATGTATGTATTTCTTCCTTTCTTCATTATGTGTTTTTCCTCAATAGAGCATAAACCTCACAGGGACTATTTTGTTCACTGTTTAGTGTATACACTCTCAATAGTGTCTAGAACATGATAGGCACTTTAACATCTGTTAAATAAATGATTGAATGAATAAATAAATAATTATGGTTTTGGCTTAGAATTGCCTAAGGAGTATATTAAAAATACAGATTTCTTAGAATACAGATTCTTAGGCCTAGTAAAGGTGTAATTGAGGGCATAATCTGAGAGCCCCAACCTTTCTGGGCTTCATTTTCTTCATTTACAAAATAGAGATGAATCCTCATACCATTCAGGGCTGTGGTTCAAACTAAGATGATCTTTGTATAGAAGTGCTCAGTGCCCTGTTCAGCATATAGAAGATGTTTAAGCATTGGAAGACTCTTCCTCTATCAGTAAAAGATTGACTCAGGGTCCCATGGAGGCCAAATGGGAATGTTGGGCCTAGACCTCTGTTCTCTGGACTCCTGTCTGTGACTCTACCCACAGATTCATATAATCACACACTCACACCTTCTGGCCTGCTTATGCCACTATGCTGAGGGAGGGCCCTGTCAACAACCACATTCTTTTTTCCCTAGTATCTGAAATAGTATTGCTCTGCATTTCTGGCCAAGTGTACCCCATGTCCTCCAGACCCCATTACAAATCAGTGGTCTAGCATCTAGGAGCATATTTTCCTTTTCCCCAAGTGCCCTTTTTGGCAGGGACCAGGTTTGCTCACAGTCAGTGCTCCTTAGCTCTGCCATTAAAGACTCAGAACCACTCCCCCCATTCACTGCTCCTGAGCCCCACTCTCATCTTACCTCTGCTCATGGCCGTCAGTGTCCCAAGAGCACTGCTGATGGAGATGGCTTCCAGGCCCCTACCTGAATAAGATGTGAGGTTCCAAGAAAAGTGCAGAGAGAGAAAAGGGAGATCTCCCCTGCAGTGGGAAACAGAGCCAAAAGCCCCACCATGTTTCTGCCCTAAAATCAGCTGCCCACTGCTCTCAACACCCATATACCTTGTTATGGCCACCTATAGCTGCCTGATCCCACCACACACACCTCAGCCCTGCTACAATCCTCTGAAAAATGGATACCCCAGGCAGAAAGGAGGTGAGCTGGCTCAGCCACTTTACTATCACATCTGGTTTGGCTCCGGCATTGAGAGGTGGAGAAGGTCAGCCTGAGGAGGGGGGCAGACTTCTTCCCATGAGTGTTCTTTTTGGTCCTATCTCCTGGGGCTCAAGCTATTGCCTGGGGCCTCCACACTTCCAATGGTATGACCACCCCCTGCACCTCCCCACTCACCTCCACCTGGGAAAATGCAGAGATCCCCTCCCAAGTCCCCAACATCTACTTTTATGCCCCACTCAAATAAACACACACAATTACTTTAGCTTTCTCTTTTCAATTTCCGATTCATTTCAGAGGCTGTGGAACCAATCTTCCCAGAGCCTTAAAGCACAATCTCTGAGGATTAGAGTCCTTCTAGACTTCATTCTCATGAAGAGGAAACACACTCTGCTTTGAAATTTGCTTTTCTCTACCATTTATGTTCACCCGCTTCCAAAAGAAAACAAATCCCAAAGTGTACTTATAGCTAGCAAGTGCTTTTCACACACATCTCCCTTTGCCCTGATGAGTCCAAGACGATCCCATTTTACAGGTGAGAAAATGGAAGTACAGGAAAATTAAGCAACACAACTAGGTCACAGGGATAAGTAAGTGGCAAAGTGAATATATGAAAACCAGTCTTGGGGGATAGGAAGGGAAGGGAAGGGAAGGGAAGGGAAGGGAAGGGATGGAAAGGGAAGGGAAGGGATGGAAAGGGAAGGGATGGAAAGGGAAGGGATGGAAAGGGAAGGGAAGGGAAGGGAAGGAAAGGTCTTAATAAGATTGCCACTGTACTTCCAAAAGGCCAGCTAGCTTTTTGTTGTATTATTTTTAGTTGTTTACTGTGCAATGTATAGTGTGGTAACTTCTCATGAACCCCTTGTATTTAACAATGCTTGCTTCCTGCTTACATTGCACATGTACACACACACACACACACACACACACACACACACAGAGTCAGGAACTTGCCCAAGTAGCAGGCTCCTAAATAATAGTGGGAAGGCTCTCTTAAGACTTGCTTTTGTTCTCCACCACACTGTACTCAAGAGAGGATCCCAGTAGGGATTCTTCAAATCAGCTACTTACTGGAGACAGATTTCCCAACACTAATCAAGGATCTGTTTTGTACTTTCTGAGTTTCATTCCGGATGGGAGACATGAAATTCCTCACACACACCCCTCCAATCTACTTCCAGAGATGGGCCAGGGTCTTTGAGTAACATTGCTCTGCCATGAACTGGACTGCTAAGGAGCCAGAACTACCTCCTTCTAGCCTCCACCCAGCAGGAGAGCTATCCTTGATGAAAGTCTTGCACCTGTATTTCCATTTCCCCTTATGTTGATGCTCTGTGGTCACAATCCACACGTTCCAGGCTAATATGTTGGAAAGCAGAGCGTGGCATGCATGCCTATAGCTGCTTATTTTGCCAATGCTGTTAGGCTGCCTGTTTAGCAATTTTGTACTTGGGACAGAAAAGGCAATTATGGAGCATTCTGAGTGGAAAAATATGCTGAAATTTTGCTCACTCAAGTCCAGGAAGGTTGTTCAGGCCTGCGCTGTGGGCTCCCTTCTTTGCCCCCTCAGCTACAGGCACAGAGCTTCACATCAGCCATCCCCAGGGTGGATATCCTGGGGATGCTGTCTCATCTCACTTATGCCATCAGAGGGCCTGCTCCTTCTCTTCTCATCAGCCTTAGTGGGGGCATCATTTCTGGTTCTGTGCTCCCCCAGGACAGTGATATTAGGAATTGAGACCTCCTTGAAAGGCAGCACTGAAGAAATTTGATTAATTCAGTTGGAATGTGGTTCATGGGGTTGAGATGCACAAGCACCACCATGTGCCCTGCACTAAGAATATGCTCCCCAGATGGGCCATATAAGAGGCATACAATCAACAACAATAATCATGGACTAATAGAAAGAACATCGTCTTCAGTACCAGGTACATCTGAGATGGAATGTCAGCCCCACCTCTTACTAGCTGGATGACCTTGAGTGAGTTGTGTGACCCTTCTATTCTCTGTTTCCTCAACTGTAACACAGTGTAGAGTCCTACTTTGCAGGATTATTATGAGGAGTAAGAGACATAACACCAATTGAGTGCCCAACACACAGCATGGCATGTGTTAAGTGTTCAATTAAAGCATCTTCCTGTGTATTATGTCATTTGATCCTCAGAACAGCCCTGGGAAGAGATAAACAGGCTAGGGTTACTCCCATTTATAGAAAGAAAAGGAAGGCTCAAGGAAGTAAAGTGATTTGTCTGCAGTCACATGGAGCAAGCAAAGGAAGAGCAAACACTTGTCATTGTCTGATTCCTACCTCTGGATTCTTTCCAATTAGGTGACTCAAGCCCATCCATCACCTTTCCAAAGAATCTAGCACATTCTCAAAGTGGATTCAGGTACCAGAGACATCCTCTGCTGTAAACTCTCCTTGGCTATTCATGTGTCTGGTCCATCACCCCTGGTAGAAGTGGGTCTGTGACAGGCTTTTGCTTGACTCCCCTGGAGACCTTCTCAGTAACAGGCATTTGGTTGAGGCAGTTTTGATATTTTAGTCCCTGGGGTCTCTTTGCACTTGCTCCCAGAGTTTCATTCATGATGATCTTCGCTGGAAAACAGAGGGGCTTTTTCATCTGCACCTCCAGTCTCTTTTCTCTATCCTGAAGAACAGGAAGATTGTGGGGTTGTTTCAGTTTTACTGAGTATTGCCTGAGAATGTGAGGTTCACAAGTATTATGAACTATGTTTGTGTCCTCCCAAACTTCATATGTTGAAGCCCTAACATGACAGTATTTGGAGGTGGGGCCTTTAGGAAGTATTGAATTTGGGAAGTCATGAATGTGGAGCTTGAAAAATGGGATTAGCATTCTTGTTAAGAAGAGGGAGAGACCATAACTTCCTTACTCTCTGTCATGTTAAGACATAGCAAGGAGGCAGCTGACTGCAAACCAGAAATGGGGCTCTTACCAGGAACTGAATCAGTTGACACCTTGATCTTAGACTTGCAACCTCCAGAATTGTGAGAAATAAATGTTTAAGCCACCCAGTCTATGATATTCTGTTATAGAAGCCTGAGCTAAGATAACCAAACAGGACATTGTCTTCCATACTGTCCAGTGCCTGGTATCCAGGCACCTCTCTAGGGCCTCCTGTGAGAAGTTTGTGCCATGGTGGAAAATCCTGAGCTAAGATGGTGGAAAGAGAGGGCAGAGGAGGAAAGCCAAAAGAAGCAGAAGCTTCATTACCAGAGGGTAATATAAAGATGGTGGACAAAAAAAGCAACATCCAAACAAAGGGGCAAGATGAAGTCTTAAACGGAGGAGAAATCAAGAAGTGAAACATGCCAAGGGTCAACAGCAAGATGGAAAGTAGACATTGATGGAAGTTAACAAGAAGCTCAGCACCAAAGCTATGAAAAGTTCTCTCCATATTTGTTCTGATTATCTAATGCTGTATAACAAATTGCCCCAAAACCTAATGGGCATTAAACAGCCATTTATTATACTTATGGATTTGTGGGGCGGAGGGGGGGGTGTGAGGTCAGGAATTAAATAGTACACAGCAGGAAAGGTGTTCTCTGATTCTTGATGTCTGTCATCAGTTGGAAGCCTCCAGAACTGGAAGTCAGAATCATCTGAAGGTTCATTCACTGATGGTTGATGCTGGGAAGACTCAAGTAGCTGGCAGTTGGGGCTCTGTGAGCATCTCTTTCTGTCTCTATGTCGCCTCTCTCTGTTATCTCTCCAGCATGGCCGTTTTAGGGTAACCAGACTTCTCATATGTCTTCTTGGTCCCCCAACATGCATGTTAAGATGAGGTGAAAACTGTATCACTTTTTATGACCTAGCCTCAGAAGTGATGCAATGCCCTACCACCATGTCCTTCTAATCAAGGCAGTTAAAAAGATCCACCAACCTCAAGAAGAGGGAACATATATCTCAATTCTTGATAGGTGAATACCAATGTCACACTGTAGGAAAAACGTGTGAAATGGGACACATACATATGAAACAATGTTGGAAAATACAATCAGCCTCCATGTCTAAAGTCTCTCTATGGTACTTTCTCATGTTACAGTGGTCAGTCTGTGTGTGACAACAAAAGTATAGATTCTAGACCTCCCCTTGAAAAGATGACACTAGAAATGGGAATACCCAAGGCTTTGACAAAGGGGTGCTTGGCATTTTCCTTTAGAGAGGAATGAAGAAGTTTCAGGGGAGCCAGCTCTCATGGACAGAAATTCTGCACTCTCCATCTCAGATACATTGCTGCTTTGCTTTGTGAGGTTTGTTAGCTATGGTAGAAGTCTTGTCTTTGTCAATTTTTCATACATTTTAGTAAAGATCTCCCTGAAAACCGAGACTATGTCTATGATGCTGAGAAAACCCAAAGGGTGGCTCTGATTTTTCTCACAGCTGAGTTAGAGGCAAGGAGGAGCAGATCCCCCAAATGAGGATGAGGGAAAGTGGGTATCAGTGTGAACCCCCAACAGGGAGGCAAACTGAGGGCAGCAAAGGTGAATTTCCCCTCCCATCCCACCTCTGTCTGGAGAGCTTGTCTCAGCTCAGCCCTAGAATATTTTGTATTTAGCTTCAATGAGATTCTTTTACAGATAGAGGCAGAAGAAGGATCAAAGTGGAAGCATCTCCTGGGAGAGGTGAAATGCCAGGGGGTAGTGCCACTGGCACTTGAATGACTGTTTTCCTCACCAAAATATTCCTCAAGGGGGGTTCATAGAATTTATCCTCTGTATATTTTACATTTTCACCCTCTACATCTTCCTTGCCCTGCCCTATCCACACATCCTCTCTGCTCAACCAGACTCCTGAAGAATGTATTTCCTGATTAAATTTTCCAAAGGAAACACCAGCATGAAGGAACACACAGACTCACTAAGAAACAGCAAAAAGGTCTTCTTCCATGTTACATTACCATGAAAAGATGCTAATTCAGAAGGGCCTGGGAGAGACCCTATGGCTAGCTGAATTCTAGTATTTCCCAAAACACCCACCAAACAGGACATGCATGATGTTTGCTAACTCATGTAAGCACAGGGAATGCTTAGTCCATAAAATATTGAAAGTGAACATATTTGCCACCCACAGCATTTCTCACCCAACAGAGTAGGCTAATTGCAAGCATTTCTCATTATCCATTAATGGACTGTATGAAGTTCTCAAGGACTTAAAACCCAACCATTTTTGTCCTGTGCTAATAGAAATATTATAGTTGGACCTTGAAAGTTATATTCCATTTTTCATTTGTCACCCATTTATTCACTCAAAAAAAATCATTGATTATTGTGCTGTGCTTGGCCCTGAAGACAAGCAGTGAAGAATCCCTATCCTTGAGTGTTCTTAGTGAGAAAGCAATGAAATAAAGAAATGTTTTGATGGATATTACAAGAGAATACTGGGAGCTATGGGAGCGTGTAATAGGATCCTTCATCTAGATTTGAGGAAGGAGAAATCAAAGAAGGCTTCCTAGAGGAAGTGAAGCCTAAACTAGGTTTTGAGCCATAAGTAAAATTGCACAGGATAATATAAGAGAAGGGAGGCAGGACGTGTGCTAATACCAAGGCATGAGACAGTATGGTACCTTGGAGAAACTGAGAGGAGCTCAGAGTATGCAGGGAGAAAGGCAGACTTAAATGCTGTACTGAAGAGTTTGGTCTTTCTCCAGAATTATGCAATCATAAAACTAGCTTAAAACTTGGGATTTAGGGGCACCCATGTGGCTCAGTCAGTTCAGCAACTGACTCTTGATTTCAGCTCAAGACATAATTTCACAGTTCGTGGGATTGAGCCCCTCATCAGCTTGGGATTCTCTTTCTCCCTCTCTCCCTCTGCCCCTTCCCCACTTACTCATGCTCGCTCTCTCTCTCTCTCTCAATAAATTAATAAATATTTATACTCCCTCTCTCTCTCTGACCCTCCCCTGCTCACGCTGTCTCTCTCTCCTAGAAATAAATAAAACATTTTAAAAAAATAAAAAAATAAATAAATATTTATAAAGGGATTAAATTCAGATAAAGTCAATGAGTTGATAGTCATTAAGTCATCTCCAAGAGTAAAACTGATGAAGTTGCCCTAGTATCAGTCAAGAATAAGATTTAGCTTTGGCTTTGATGTCCTCTATTCCATCCAAGGAGGGTCAGTGAGCAAGAAGCAGGCAATATCTTCTCTAGATCAGCCTTGCCCACCTTTCACTGATCTTGACTTCTAGGACCCACCTGCCTGCTCAAACCTGCCTTAGCTCACCAACTTGAACTTGACCAGTGGTCTCTGCCTGCTACTTCCTACTTATCTGAACAGTTTGTGTTGAGCCACTCTGTATGAGTCTTACTATGTCACTGCCCTTGTTCCCAAGATGCAGCTTAATTAAACTTAAAAAAATTTAAGGTTTGTTTATTTTTGAAGGAGAGAGAGAGAGCATCAGTGGGGGAGAAGCAGAGAGGGAGGTAGACACAGAATCTAAAGCAGGCTCCAGGCTCTGAGCTGTCAACACAAAGCCCAACATGGGGTTCGAACTCACAAACAATGAGACCTGAGCTGGTGACAGATGCTTAACCAACCGATCCACCCAGGTGACCTTGTAATTAAACTTTAAATAGAATTTTCTTCCTTCCCATTCTAACCTCAGATACTATACTTGCTATCTGTTGATTGCTGATTGGATATCTTGAAATTATGGGCAATTAAAGATAAAAGGCTCTTTAGGGATCATCATGCCCAGACCTCTCATTATAGCTAATGCCAGGGAGGAGAAATGACTTCCCCAAGAATAAAAACTTGTTTGAGGGTCTTCTGACTCTCAGACCAGTGAGCATCTCATGGATTGCCTCTTAGTAAAAGGAATTGACAAGCTGGTGGACAGAGTAGGTAACAGGGACTCACAACTTGGGCTTGGGAATTTTAATTTATACAACTCCCTAGAACTTCATAATGGACTGAATCTTATAAAGTGGGGTTCATTCATTCAAATAACAAAGGCAACCCAAGTCATGTTCTGTATCAGGCTCTATAGGAGACACTAGGGAGCTATGGGAAAGCAAGATCCATTTCCTACCAGAGAAGCCTGTATCTTATTGAAAAGACAGATGACAAATGATAATTATCCAGTGTGAAAAGTGCCATGGTGCCAAAACGCTGTAATGGAGGGGTCTTCATGGCTAAGTCCCTGATTGGCTCCTGAAAACTGCCATTACTTCTGAATAGACACCAGGAAAAATTAGTGGGACTATAGGATTTGGTTTGAGAGTCTCACTCTGGCCTATCTTCAAGTCATTAAAAGGTTAAATGTCATTTCTATAAGAAGAGCAGACAATCAGATCATTAAGTCTAATACCTCACTTATCAGAATGGGAAAATTAGACTCAGAGAGGGGAAGTGACTTGGCCAAGTCACCATGTTACGGTTCCTGCCTCTAAATCACCCTTCTGCCTTGCTTTGGAGAAGCAGTATGGTGCTACAGAAAGAGCACTGGACTGTGAGTTCCAGTTCTGACCCTTCCATGTGGTTGCATACAAAACTTGTGTGTCCCTCTAAATTCATGGATTGAAGCCCTAGCCCCCTGGGTGATGGTAGTTGGAGATGGGACATTCAGAAAGTAATTAGTTTTGGATGAGGTCATGATGATGGGGTTTCTCATGATGAATCTGTCCCTTTAAGAAGAGACACCAGTGAGCTAACCCTCTCTCCAGGAGCACTCCCTGAGGAAAGGCCATGTGAGCACACACAGAAAAGCCAGCCATCTTCAAGCAGGCAGAAAGCCCTCTTCAGGAATCAAATCAGCCAGGACCTTGACTCTAGACTTCCCAGATTCCAGGAATATGAAAGATAAATGTCAGTTATTGAAGCTACCCAGTCTGCAGACATCCAGACTGCCTAAGTAGACTAAGACATCCATATCCACAGTGTGTTCCCAAATAAATCACTGTCCTTCTGTGGGCCTCAGTTTCCCTGCATGTCAAAGGAGAATATTGGACCAAAAAGGTCTCTGTGACTCCTTTTGATCTCTGAGGTGTGATGTGACAATTATCCAGTGAAGAAAGAGGCTGAAAACCAAAGCAGCTCCCCAGACTGTCTGTGGACACTAGCTCAGAGAGGCTGGTGGTGGGTGGTGCCCAGAGCGCAGGTGGCCGCCCTAGGGAAGAGCAAGAGGAGGCAGGGAGTAGCATTAACATTCCCCCAATGCATGCCTGGGAGCTTGGAGGGCCCAGATGGGAAGCAAATAAGCAAACTCTCTGACGTGCTCTGAGCCATAGATCACCTTCCACAGCCGGCACTACTCTCTCTGTTGCCGTGGCAACTTTTCTCTGGGTTTTTCTAATTTTCCAACACTCAGCTCCAGGAGCAGGGCACAACTGACCTACAAGTGGAGACCACACAGACCCAGGGCAGGGAGGCTGGACCAACATGGGCCTCACAGCTCGGAATGTGGGCCTGAGATTTTGACCGAGGTGTGTCAAGCTGCTGTCATCCTTTCTTACAGCAAAGCTCAGAAAGGGCTGGGAGCAGAGAGGAAGATTTTTTACATTATAAGGCAACCGGGCTTTACAAAACTACAGTTTTACTCTTAACTCTCATTTGTAGCAGCGATGGTTACTGTTTTCTGCTCCACGGTGAACTTGCCAGACGACCTTGGGGAGGCCACTTAATCTTTAGAGGTTGTGCTTTTCCTAAACCATAAAATGAGCTAATAATTCAATTCAGAAGCCTGGATGCAAGCACTTTCTTGGTCTCTCCCCACCCCGCCTGAAGCTCTGTGGGTGAACAGGTGAGACATTTGAAGGGGAGCCTTGGCAAAAACAGTCTTTTGAAAGGTAAAGGTTTACCCATGATCATGATCGTATTCCCCCCTCCCCCATCGTTACTGATGCACTTAAGAACTGATTTTCTGAGCATTTCTTTTTTTATATAAGGAAAAATGCTCTAGGGGGTAATATATTAGGTAACTCCCATTTTCAATCAAGAGGAAATAGAAGCAACGCCTGTCTGAAATTATTATCAAAGCCATTAGGAGAATAGGATTTTTCTTATCAGACTTCAATTTACACACAGATACAGTATTAGGAAGACGTCTGTGTAAGGTGGGCAATTGAAGAACTGAGATGTATCAAGCCAGTTCCTCCCTCCTTCTGTCCCTCTCTGTCTTTATTTATTCAATGGATGCTCAAACAGTGCGAACTCTGGGAGCTGTTATTCAAAGGCATTTAAGGAGTGCCGCTCTGTCAGATGCAGGGTAGCAAGCAAGGTCTTGGTTCTGGGGAGGAGAAGATCTGTAAAGACAGACACAGGAGCAAGGCTCTGCCACCCATGACCTTCTCAGTCTTCCTATGAGCTTGTGAGGGAAGTGTTATCACTGCCATTTTAAATTTTTTTAATGTTTTTTTTTTTTATTTCTAGGAGAGAGAGAGAGACAGCGTGAGCAGGGGAGGGTCAGAGAGAGAGGGAGTCACAGACTGAAACAGGCTCCAGGCTCCGAGCTGGCAGCCAGCACAGAACCCGACGCGGGGCTCGAACCCACGAACCGCGAGATCATGACCTAAGTGAAAGTTCAACCGACTAAGCCACCCAGGCGCCCCTATCACTGCCATTTTAGAAGAACTGACACACTTCAGCTGTCTTATCTACAAGGTCTCTGCTTGACCCAGTTTGGATCCCTGGTTCTCTGCCCCCACCAGGCTATATTTGCCAACATCACCCCCAAGTTGCCCTGAGTCCCTGTCCTCCCTGGTATCTACCTGGCAGCATGGAGACACCTTTTCATCTCCTGCTCTGTCTTCCTTCCTCTCCACATCTGATGATATTATAGTGACCACCTATTGTTTGCTCATCTATAACTGCCACACCACTACATAACCATGGATCCTTGGGCCACTACAGCATTAGAGAATGCTGGTTGGGGAGTTTGAGAATCTCTGCAATTTCATTCAAAACTTTGATTGAAAGGGAACATGTGCATTTTGAGGGGAGAGAGGCTAAATCATTTATCAGAATCTCCAAGGGGTCCAAACAAACATGGGAGAATTTCTTGAGAATTACTACATTTGACCCTTTAAATTCCTGTTTGCTCTTGCTTCCTCCACAAAGCCTGGCTTTCAGCCAGTTATACAGCAAGAAAGGGTGGAAGAAGGGATGAGACACCCCCCCAATCCCACCTAGTTCTACTGTATAGAGTATAACACATAACAGATTGGCTCCTGAACTAGATTCTGTTTCTCATCATCAGTGTAACCTTGGATGAGGGTCATTGAACCTGTTATCTCACCTATAGAATGGGAATATTATCCCATCCTGGCCTCCACAGTTGTTGCCTTGAGGCTCAGATCTGATACTGAGTGTTATTACAAGTAGGGCGTTTACCAACAGAGGTCATACCGACAGATTCCAACATTTAAAAACCAGATTCCCAGAAGTTCATTGTTGTGAACATCTCCCATGTCTGTGTGCCAACAGAGCTACACCTGAAGTTACACGTATAGAAAGCTATTTGCTTATTTCTCTCCCAATGACACCCCACCTCTTACCTTTAGGGCCACTTTGTACAAGCTTCTGCTCTCATCCTGCCTAGCCAGTTCTCAGTGGGTTTAGCCTTCCCACCCAAGACTTTTGGATTGTCCTTTATAACATTTCTCTCTCTGCACCATCCCCTACCACTTCCCGTGGGGGCTCCCCATCTGCCCTCTCAGCCCCAGTCCTGTAATGTTATGAGTCATCTCAGTGTGGATCCAGCATGTTATCCCCCCTCCTTGCATATTCCATTTGTCCTCCATTCTAGGCTGAGCCTCCTCACTCCACGTTCCTCTCAGCCTTTCCTGGGTCTCTGCAGTGGCCAGTGAGCATGACATCACGTGTCCTTGTGTAGGCAAAAACTCAGGTGGGAGATCTGAAAACACTGTGAAACCTGTAAGGTGGGCTGCAAACCCAAGGCATCATTACTGTCTTTTGCGGGGCTTGGGGCAGTGCAGAGATGAAGAGAGGTAGAGTGAGTGCCCTCTGGTGTAAGCTGAGCTGGCTAAAAGCAAGGGAATTCCTCTTTCCTCCCATTCTCAGGAGACGAGTCCTCCTTAGGGCTCTGTCTGGCCACAGGTGATAAATATATTTATGCTCAAGAGAAACAAGCAGCCATAGATCTTCTATATGGGAGGCAGTTTCCTTTTATTTCAACCACACGAAATGGGGCTCAGCCAATGAGCCGGTGAGAGAAAGAGATCAACACAAAATTGTAAAATGGCTGAGGCTAATAGCTCCGTTTAATAAAACCTGAAAAATAAAAGCCCTAAGAGCAGGGTGCCTCCTTGTGCTTTGAAAAGAAAACTTTCATATTAGAAGATTGGAGAAAACATACAAGAAAAGAGCTTAGGGTCTTTCTTGGGGGGGGAGGGGGAGGGGAGAGTGGGCTATAAGAGAAGCAACAGGTGTGTTGGGAAAAGCTGGAGCCATTCACAGAGACAGTTATGTATGTTGTCATTCATTCAGACATTTACTGAACATCTGCTGTGGGCAAGGTAAGCACTGGCTTGCCCACACAAGACAGGTCCAATCTCAGCATCATTCCCTATGGCACTCCTCGCAAATATTCAGTCATTCCAATTCTACCTTCTTCTTTTTTCAAGTTTATATATTTATTTTGAGACAGAGAAAGAGAAAACATGAGCAAGTGGCAGAGGGGCAGAGAGAGGAGAGAGAGAATCCCAAGCAGGCTCTGCACTGTCAGCACAGAGCCCAATGCAGAGCTCAGTCTCAGGAACCATGAGATCATGACCAGAGCCAAAATCAAGACTCAGCTGCCTGCCAACTGAGCCACCCAGCCACACCTCTACTTTCTTAAAAAAAATTTTAAGTAAGCCCTGCACCCAGCATGATACTCTAACTCATGACCCTAAGATCAAGAGTCACATGCTGTACCAACTGAGCCATCCAGATGCCCCTAATTCAACTTTCTTGATTGTTGCCATTCCTGTAAGCTGGTTGTTCTATTATTTTTTCAACCATTTAATTTAAATTGATTTACTTTTTTAAGTATAAATACCAGCCTGAATCTTATTTGAAGTGCTGGCTCTATTTTCTCCAGTATATATTAGAATACATACATAATCATAGACTCATGCTTATCTGAGTTAATACTATCTAAAGTTGTCTTGTATACTATCAGTGACACATATAACACATGTTGGAAAATGCTACTGGATGGGACAAGTATCAATAAGGAGTAATTTTGGCATCCTGTAATGGAAAATTCTAAATAACTGGCTTAAACAAGATAGAAATTATTTTTATCTAACATACAAGAAACCTGGAGATAGACAATCCAAAGTCTGGTGTGACTGCTCCAGGGTCATTAGATATGCAGGCTCTTCTGGTTCAGCAACGCTATCCTAGAATATGCTTCCATTCTCAAAGTCACCTCATGGCCCAATATGGCTGCTGCAGCATCACCCATCACATCTGTATTCTGGGAGACAGCAGGAAGGGGAGAGCAAAAAAGATATCTTGCCCCCTTAAGTCAGTGCTCTTAGGGGTGCCTGGGTGGCTCATTTGGTTGAGTGTCTGACTTCAGTTCAGGTCATGATCTCACAGTTTGTGGGTTCGAGCCCTGCATCAGAGCCTGTGTTGACAGCTGAGAGCCTAAAGCCTGCTTCTGATTCTGTGTCTCCCTCTCCCTCTCTGCCCTTTGTCTGCTTGTGCTCTGTCTCTCCCCCTCTCTCAAAAATAAATAAAAATGTTAAAAAAAAAATTTAAAAGTCAGTGCTCTTTGAGGAACTTTTCTACAAGTTCACCCAGTGATTTCTTTTATATAATTTTGGCTAGGACTTTGTTAGATAGCTGGCTATACCTCAAGCTTCAAGAAGGCTATTTTGTGCCATGCATGAGAATCAAGTTATAGGTACCTCTTGAGTGCTAAGCCATCTACTTGGCCTCCAGTGCTTGTCTGAACTTCTGCCTTGGGTCTAGCCTTGACTTTTAGCTATGCTTATCAGAACTGAGGCTTGGCCCTGAACTCTAGATAGGTAAGTAGTGGTGGCATAACACTATTGCTTTGTTTTCATCTGACTCTTTTTTCTAAAATGGGATACTGCTTCAGAAACTCAATTAATTGACTTGTATGTATCTCCTTGACCTAAAATCATGACTCTACTTGATACTGAGAATCAGTGCTATCTAGAAACTCCTTCCAACTTACCTATACTCCAANGCATCATTTCATGTGTCTGTTGGCCATCTGGATGTCCTCTTTGGAGAAGTCAGACATTTCATTTCTGTTCAGACCACATTAGAGTGGACATTGCCCCCTTCCCTGCCCTTAGCATGGAGTGAATTCTATTCACTTGTTCTGGCTTGCCTACCTGTTGTGGCATGAACAAATGAAAACAAAAAGTAGGGAGGCTCAGGACTCAAGAGGTACCTAGTACCTGGTTCTCACCCATAAAGCAAAACTGCTCCCCTCTTGCCATTGAGCTTGCCAAGTGGCCAAGGCTGTGCTGTTCAAATATATCTAGACCACATTTCT
Source organism: Crocuta crocuta (assembly GCF_008692635.1). NCBI lineage: Eukaryota > Metazoa > Chordata > Mammalia > Carnivora > Hyaenidae > Crocuta > Crocuta crocuta. The sequence continues at coordinate 7,907,559 of NW_027551561.1, read as the reverse complement.
CTCCCCTACGTGGCCTCCAGTTCTGAGTCTCTTCCTCTTTCCCTGTTGCTCTTGGATATTGTCTTTTGAGGCCTTTTTGCCTCTTCTACTGAATCATATCGTTCCGTGTTGAAAAAGAAAATACAGAGAATTCTCTGACTCTGTCTGCTTCCAGTTCAGTCTCCACTGTTTTCTATTCCTGTTAAATGGAGGATCTTCAATAGGTGTACTCATTTCCTAGAGTGAACTTTTTCTATCAATGCCTTCTGCAAAAATCCCTGAGCAACAATATGTGACATTGTTATACAGTAAATAGAGGTTAGTTAATGTTTAACCTTTTATTTAATAATAAGTGACATTATAAGAGGAAAAGCATAATTGCCAAGCTTATGTATTATTCACCAATCATGTTCTCTTCTGCATCTCAATACCCAGCACTCCAAGAACATCCAATAAATGTTTACTAAAAGAATAAATAAATGAATAAGTGAATGATAATATTTGTTCTCATTTGTCCAAGTCCTCAGGTCATGATGCCATGGCTACACATTACCATTCAACAGCAGGTGCCTTCTAAAGTGGAGTTTCAGGATCTAGCACATGGGTCAGCAAACATGCTGTAAAGGCCAGATAGTAAATATTTCAGACTCTGAGGGCCATATGGTCCCTGTTGGAACTGCTCAAGCTGTGACTGAAGCCCCAAAGAGGCCAAAGACAGTATTTAAACAAGTGAACATGGCTGTATTCCAACAAGACTTTTCATATTGTCACAAAATATTATTGTTACTCCCCTTTTGATTTATTTAGCCATTTAAAAATGTAAAACCTATCCTTAGCTCCCTGGCTGTATAAAAGCAGGTGGCAGGCCACATTTGGCCATGAGCCATAATTTACCAACCCCAGATCCAGAATACAGTTGTCAGTCTTCAGTGTGCATAAGAACTACCAGGAGCCTTTTTTAAAATGCAGATTTCCAAACTCTGCAGCCCTAGGAATCTATTTTAGTTGGGATGGGGAGAGGCACAGAAATCTGCATTATTAGAGAGCAAGTGATTTGGATACAAGAAATGGATCATACTGGGGTACCTGGGTGGCTCAGTCGGTTGGGTGTCCAGCTTCAGCCCAGGTCATGATCTCATCTTTGTGGGTTCAAGCCCCACATCGGGCTCTCTGCTATCAGCACAGAGTCTGCTTTGGATCCTCTCTCCCCTCCCCTCTCTACCCCTTCCCTATTCATGTGCTTTCTCTCTCTCTGAAAGAAAGAAAGAAAGAAAGAAAGAAAGAAAGAAAGAAAGAAAGAAAGAAAAACGGATCATACTATGAGAAAACTAACGATTTTAATTAAATCAGGTTAAGCAGCTAAAACAAATGGACACCCAAATTTTAGTAGCTTAAATACAAGAGAAGTTTATACCACTGAGCTCTGGGTAGCTAGCTATTCAACTCATGGGTAGCTCTCCTCCACACACATAGTCGGGGCTCAGGTTCTCCTGATTTCCAAAGTCACCTTAGAAATTGACATCTACAAGCAGGCAGGAATGTAAGCATTAGGAGCAAAGCATATGGGAAATTAATATGGACCAAGTTTGGAAGAGACATATGTCATTACCACTACATTCCACCAGAGAGAATTGGTGGCTGGTGTTACCCAGCTAGAAAGAGGGTAGGAAAGGTGGTCTAGCTGGGTGCTCAGAAGAATGGAGGAACTAGCTAGTGATCCCACTGCCCTGAGCTAAGGAAATGGCTAATTGCTGAAGGTCTGCCTGTGCAAACAGAAGCCTGGCAAGCTGTTGCAGGAGGCAACAGATGTACGTTCTACCCGGCTCTACTATTCCCAAGCCATGGGAACGTGGGCTTCAGCTTCCTAAACTGAAAAATAACAATAACCACGCCCACCCTCCCTCCCTCACTAATTGTGATGCTCACTGTAAAGCCTGTGCACATGTGAGGGCTAAGGAGTTCAGCCCTGATTGTGGTGGCAAGGGAGTCTTCCTCAGGAAGCCAGGGATCAGATGCTTCAGCCCACTCTAGAGAGTGGTTCTCAAAGTGGGGCCGCCAGATTAGCAGCACTAGCCTCACCGGGGAACTTGTTCAAAAGGCACTTTCTCAGGCCCCACCCAAAACTGACCCAATAGAAACTCAGGGGGTGGGCCCTGGAATCTGTGTTTTGACAAGCCCACCCAGTGATCCTGATACACACTCAGGTTTGAGAATCACTGTCCCTGACCCCCAAGCTGATCCCTATTGAAAGGTAAAGGAAGGAAGGCCCTCCTCCCTCCTCCAAGAGGCTGGGACACCCTGGAGACTCCTTGCTCTGCGACAGTCATCATGCAGCCACAGCAATGAGCAACAGAGACACCCACTCACCATCCCCTCGGAGGCCTGAGCTGCATCAGGTCTTTTGATTGCAGTGGCTGAAGAATAGCTCATTTGCCAAAGACCCAATTACATAATGAGGCCTTCATGCCTGTGGAGCTTCTTCCAAACTGTGCAGACAGAGGCTGGCTCTGAGAGCAACTGGTCGGAGGCCTCATTTGAATACTAAGACATGAGGTTAACACATTCTGTGGCCAAAGTGCTGTCCGCAGAGGTGGCCTTTCTATCTTCCCCTCCCACTCCAAGCAAGCAGCAGGCTAAACCTAATTAAGGTGGGGATCAGCCAGTGGGCCCAGGAATTCACGCTGTGGCCACATCATTGTGGATGTGCTGGCGCTTCTGGTCCCAGCGTCTGCCCAGCAGGACTCCTTTCCTCATCCGTGGCCTCCGCATCCAGACATGGTACAGGGGTGAGAAATACCTGAACCGTAGGTCTCATACCTGGCCTCAAACAGCTGAGCAAACCTCCTCCAGCTTCTGAATTGTCCTGAGTCTTATATGAAAAATGGAATGCTGAGCCTGGAGACTCACTAAAAATGAGTTTCTTAAAGTGCCTGGCCTAGCACCTCCCGTTACCAGGGCAATCTTTTCACTCCTGCCACGGTGAATGAGGGAATGATGTGGAATTTTCTCAACCTCTGCATATGCTTTTTTCCTGTCTCCAATACTCCTCTATTCCTGGTGACTCCTACTCCTCTGTCAAGTCTCAGCTTAAGAATCACTTTCTCCAGGCAGTCTTCCCTGATCACTACTTCCACCCCAAGTCTCGGTTAATTTCCCCTTCTTTGGATCCCCGTGCCTCCTGATCTCTCCTGGCCCAGCACTGATTGTACTGTCCAATTCCCTCTACACTCTAAGCACACAGAAAACTCATCTGCCTCCTTCACAACTGTAGCCCCAAGCCTGGCAAACAGTGGGTATACAGTAAACGTTGAATGAATAGATGAATAGTAGGTGGGCAGTAAATGTCGAATGAGTGAGTGAATCTTACTAGGGCTCAGGCAGTGATGGGCATAAACTTAATTCAATTCAGCAAATGTTTACGAAACTTCTACTATTTGTCAAGAGCTGCTATGGGAGCAGAGGAAACCAATATAGAATACAATCCCTACATTCAAATAATTTATAATCTTAAAAAGCTGTGAATATAAGGAATATAAAGCACATCCTATGAGGAAGAAGCCTGGGCCTTTAAACGACCCATTCCCCAATGCTGTTCCCATGGTCAATAACAGATCCTGCCCCAGAATCTCTCAGGACAGCCTGCAGTGGAGCCCTAAGCAGTAGCCTATGCTGTACCTTGCTCACATGAGCTTTGACTCCAGACCGCTCCCCCAGTTCTGCTTCTCAACTTTGTGTACATGGGCTTTAGGGCTTTTTGTTTTATCTGCCACCAGCTGAAACTCTGGATGTACCCACACTCGCCCCTACACACGTACACACACACACAATTCCTTCCTGCTCCCAGCCAAGGTGAATAAGATGCAGATCCTTCTCTCGGGCTGAATGGGCAACACACACACACTAGCACCCATACCCCAGGTGTCTGCTCTGCCGAACGCTGAGCTAGGTGCATGTGTGTGGGGAAGACGCAGGGGGAAGGGACAGTCGTGCATAAAAAGACATGTCCTCTGCCCCCAAATTATGCCAGGAGGTGACAGGCTGGCAAATGTGGAGTGTGTAATCAAGAGAGCTGGCATGTGTGGAGAGTCAGAAGATTGAGCAGAGATCAGAGGGGTGGGTACGGGGTCACCAGGCCTACCAGGGAAACCTGAAGAGGAGAATATTCCCTGCAGAGAAGAAGCCTGGCCTGGCCTTCAGGTAGGAAGGGATCCAGAGCACTTGGAAGGGGCAGCAGAGAGTATGGGGGAAGCCCCGGGGGATGGGAATGGAGGGCCAGAAGGGTGTGACAGACCCTAGTGAGGTTTGGGCCTTTATCCCAAGAGTAATGAGAAGTTGTGGAGGATTTTAAGCGGGAGGTGACTTGGTCAGGTTTGCACACTGGCTGCAGTGGCCACAAGAAGACCAGTTAGGAGGCTCTTGCCGTGGTCCAGGGGAGAGATGGGTGGTCACCACTAGAGAATTGCTGTGGGGATGGAGAGATGGTAATGAATGAATTTTAAGATGCCCATGGACCATCACTGGGAGAGTGTTAACAGACCCATGGTACACATGATAACTACCACCGTGATAGAGACTATACCTGGCCAGAGCATCCCAAAGAGCAAGTAATTAACAGATGAATTAAATTTACCCCACCACTCTATTCCAAGGCCCAAAGTGCTAGGAAATTAAAAAAAAAAAAAGGATCAAAGGCCTATGGAAGTCTGGGAAGGGGGGTGAGTCCTGGCTTAAGAATAAGGAAAAGGAAGAAGTGACATCAGATTGAGCCTCCAAGGACAGATGAGAAGGGGTGGAGGTCAGAGGACAGGAGGCCCTATAGTGGCGAGGGGTGTGCTCAGGCCATGAGTATGGGAAAGTGACCTGTGCGGGGACTTAAGTGTCTTCACAGAAACAGCTAACTGTGGGTGGATCCAGAGTGGGAAGTGTCTTAAATACTAAAATAAGGAGATTGACAAAGATGCTATTTCATAGATTGAGGGGACTATTCAATCAAAATACAATTACTGCACTGTATTTTGTGCCAGCATTAAGCCGGACTCTGGGAATGCAATATCAAGATTTTTAAGGAGCTTAGAATCCAGTGGGAGGCAGATGTGTAAGTGGGGGCGGATGTGTAAATGCTGTTAACCAGAGGAAGTATGAGGCTTGACCTGGTCCTTAAAGAATAAGGACAAGTTTACCAGACAGACCTCAGGGAAGAGAAGGTAAAGGACTGTGGAGAGTAGGAAAGGGAGTGAGGAAAGAGACTCCAACAGCTGGAAAAGAAAATGTAGGTGCAGAGAGATAAGAGCCCCACTCCATGAGTGTGAGGAGGTGCAGAGCACTGACGTAAACCTTGAATTAAAAGCACCTGAGGAGGGTTTTGAAGCCAGAGAAGGAGGCAGGCAGGAATCATTCATGGAGGACATCACAAGTTTTCCTCTAGTCTTGAAAGGTTCTCCTGGAAATGATTGGGAGGAGGTTGGAGAAGAGGAAAGAACCCAGAGGCAATGTTCTATCATGGGATGTTGAGCAGTGGCATTAGACAGTAACTGAACTGAAGACCAATGGGGCCAGAAGGGTCTTATGAGATCATCTTCTCTGAATCATTCTATCTTAGGGATGGAGGGAGAATTCCATTAACTACCCAAGACCTCGTTGCTAATGAGTAGGAAACAGGAAAAGCTGGCTGCCATGGGAAGAACTGATTAGGGAGGAGAGCTCTGGAAGGATCCAGGTGAGCGGTCATAGAGCATGATGGGCAGATGCCAAGGCATCTCACACTCCATTTCAGTGTGTGTTGGATAGACATCAATGGAGGGGCTGATTAGATATTTTCCAAGAACTATTGTTCTCGAAGAGAAGATGACCACTAATAATTGAGACAGGCAAACTAGAAGAAGGAATGGGTTGCAGGAAGGATTGCATGTTGGTGCTAGGTGTGCCGATTCTGATCCTTGTGAGCCAGCAAGATGTCCACATGGCAGTAAAGTTAGAGATTGGGATGGATACAGATAGTGACTGAGGAGACATCCCTGGGGTGGGTGGGAAGGGGCCTGCAATGGGAGCTGAAGGAGCAGAGGGGCTCACACAAGGAGATAAGCTAAGTACAAAATGAAAGCTAGAGCAGAGGACTATATAGGAGATTGAGGATGAGGCATCACAGAGGCAGTGCAGAAGGAAGATGGCATTAAGGATCGACTGTCAGAAAACTTGCTTCTGGTCACAGTCATTCATGAATGGGTCCAGACCCCAGTTCTCCGACTCATCAGTTGTCATCTTCCTCAGCACCCCACACCACCCCCAGTGTCCTCTCCGCTCTGCTTTGAGTGCAAGGATAAAGAAATCCTCCAGAAAAGCTCTAAAACGCCCAAGGAATGTGAATGCAGGGTGCCATTCCTCCTGAGACTTTGATTTCCCATGGAAACTTTCTCTGAGAAATAAAGTTGCATTATGAATTCGTTTTGACAGGATCCACAATCAAACATTTTGTAATCATGGGAACAGCTTGGAGGCAGGGGGAACATGAGCATTCAGCATGTATGAGAGCTGCTAAGCAGTGGGGGGGTTTGCTCGGAGGGAAGATCCCACTGAGAGAGGGTAAGCTCAGGACCTTGGAGATGAGGGACCATGTAACAGGGACAAGATTGATCAGGAGAAGTTGAGAGACTGATGCAGAAAGATCTTCACCTGGGGATCTATTGTTTTCTGAATGGCCTAGCATGGCAGCCTGAGAGGAGATGGTGTGTTGAAGGGGAGAGTTCCAGGCAGGCTTTGACTTCCTTGCTCTTATGTTTGGTCATATCATGGGAACAGCTGTCCAAACTCCTGGTCAGTTTCCAGGACAGCCAGTTTGGCCACTGGAAGTGTGGAGGGCACGCAGGCACAGAGGAGAGCAGAGCAAGGGGGCTAACTGTAACTGAGCATTGTGTGCCATCTCTGTAAAGGGGGATCTTGGTATATGTTTCATTTTCCTGACACAGATACTGAGGCTTAAAGAACTTAAATACTTTGTCAAGTCATGTAGTTAGTAAGTAACAGGACCAAGATTTGAATTCAGGACTTTCTGACGCTCAAGTCTACACTATTTTCAGCACTACAAGGGAAGTAGATAGTCCTTACACCAGGAACAAGGGAGATCCAGACAGCTTGAAGACATGCAGACATGCCTGTCCCCATATGATGAAATCTCATATGGTTGGGCTTTTTTTTTTTTTTCCCAGAGAGAAGCTATATCATCATCAGATTCTTAGTGTCTCATGACTCATGGAGGGCTAGGAGTTGCCAAGGTCCTGAGATGCGGAGAGAAGTTAAGATTGTGTTCTTTAGCTGGCTCAGCATGGGTACTCATCACAGTCCCAGCCTGCATGAGCCTGGGTCTGGGCAGCAGGACAGATACGTGCAACACTTGTCTGAGATGGCATGTTACTAGGAATTCAACGTATGTCTTGGATATGGCACGAGATGCTGAGGGCAATGAAGAAGAGCAGAAAGAACCCAAGAAGACTGAGTAGAAAAAGTGAGTCTTCACCTAGACTTTGAGAAATGAATGGGATGTGGGCACATTTTCCATCACTTGGAACACTGGCATTCCACAAGCCCAATGGAGGGTTTTCACCACAAAAATAGAATAATAGAAGTTTCAATTCCCAGAACACATTAGCTTAATGGGTAAGAATTTTTCTATATTGAGGGATTTTTTTTCATAAACTGTTCTTAAACTTTGGGTGCCTGCTACCACTTGTCTGCGAGTAAGTGCTGTGGGTGACACAGAGAATAAACAAGTGGAAATAAATGCTAATGGGAAACCAGGAATGTGTTTTCTTCAAAATATTTTATGTGTGATTATTCCTTTTTTGAGTTGCAGAGAGCTGTGTACGTATAATACAGCCATATTTCCTGCTAGAAAAATCATTCCAGGTCTGAATGATAGAATTAAATATGTCAATATTTCAGGGCATTTCACAAAGAAAAGTAAGACTTCCGGGAGCTCCACCTATAAGCCACTTTGAAAGCCAGTGGGAGACACTGGGGCAGGGTGCCATTCTACATGATGGAAGCAGAAGAGATAACTTTTTGCAGAAGTGGGGATGAACGCAGCCTGGCGGGGGCAAAGGTCAGCTCAGGTGTCTGGAAAACTACTTTTTAACACTCAGAAGCCAGATGAATGGTAACCTCTAGTGCCAGGTGTGAGGTGATTCTATGACCCAGAATAGCTGACTCCCAGGCCAGTATTCCCCAATTCCCCTCCGTCAGAAATCACACACTGATGTGCCGTAAGTAATATGCAATGCATACTTTGTTTGGCCCTCCAGTGTTTTACAGAACTTTTTATTATTTGCCAATAATTGTAAATAGGATGATTTTACCTAAAATTCCAGATTTCTGGCTTTTCCTTAGAAATTAGAAGAGGAGGAACACCTGGGTGGCTCAGTCAGTTGAGTGTCCAGCTTTGGCTCAGGTCATGATCTCACAGTTTGTGGGTTCCAGCCCCACAATGGGCTGTGTGCTGACAGCTCAGAGCCTGGATCCTGCTTCCAATTCTGTATCTCCCTCTCTCTCTGCCCCTCCTCTGCTTCCCGTCTGTCTCTCTCAAAAGTAAATAATAAACATTAAAAAAATTAATGATCAGAAGAGGAGACAACAGTGAGCCTTTGTTCTCATATGACACCAACACATAGAGGTGAGAAGTGGCCACCACCTGTAGCAGACCACGGGCCGCACTACCCAAAGTGTGATCCCTGGGCCAGCAGTTAGAGCATCACTAGGGAGCTTGTCTGAGATGAGGGGACCTCAGGCCCTACCCCACCCCAGACTTATCCAATCAGAATCTTCATTTTAACAGGATCCCCGTGTCCTTTGTTTGCATATCAAAGACTGAGATGCACTGAAGTGGTTCCTCCCAGTGGTGACCCAGCCTGCTTCTCTTGTTTACCCTAATGGTCTGGCCCGAGGACACATGATATCCCGGTCTAGATGAAGTTCACTCTTATAGAAGATACTTCTGAAATCCCACCCCCTTGACCACCACCATGAAGCCTTAAGGTAGAAGAGGCCAGGGGTACCTGGGTGGCTCAGTTGGTTGAGTGTCCAACTTTGGCTCAGGTCGTGATCTCATAACCTGGAGCCTGTTTTGGATTCTGGGTCTCCCTCTCTATCTGCTCCTTCCCCACTCACACTCTTGTCTCTCTCTCAAAAATAAATAAACAGTAAAAAAAAAAAAAATGACAGAAGAGTCCAATGTGAATCCATCTTTTCCGGAGAAACCATCCCACCACTCCTCCTGGGACCACACCCCATTCAGCTCCATCCCCACTAAAAGCCCCAGACACTTTGATGTCCCTCATGAGGGAACCTCATCTTCTCACAGCTGTGCACCTCTGCCAATCTCACCGAACTTCCTAGCCCTCCGCACCCTTGTGCTGTACTCTCCATAGCTCACAATCTATGGGCAGAAGACACCTGGACAGCTACAACCCTTCTGCGAATATTCTTTTCACCTTCTGGTCCTAACTGAAGTTCATTTCAACACCTTCACCTTCATTTCTATCTGTACTCAAGGACTGAAAGATCTCTTCCTCCCCCACTTCCCAAGAGCTACCTCCTAACCATGTATATGCCACACTTACACACGCGTCCACGCATGCACACATGTGTGCACAGTTCCTCAGTGCAGTCTTTACCACCAGTTGGCCTTCCTTGTTTTCCCTACCTCAGTGGGACCACAGTCTCTGTCTCTCTGTCCCTCTAACAAGCTATCACTTCAGAATCCACATAGATGGTCTGCCCTTACTGCCTTAGCTACTCAGCTCCATCTTGACCCTATCATTGCCAAGACTGTGTCACCTTTGAGAAATCTTGACTTTAAGTATCTCTTCTGATGACAACTTCTTATCCTCCTGGCTCGCTCACGCCAGTACTCCGACTTCTGCAATTCTGTGACCTCATTGAGGCTTGTACATGATGACCCCCATCCCCTCTCTTGATCTTTCTTTGATTGCATGCTTTGTCATTAGAATCACTCTCTACCAAACACCCTTAATTCCCTTTGCCACCTCTGCCTCTTCTTACTGCACAGGGCAAGCCCTGAGCATGATTAGATCTGGCTCTCCACTTTCTGCAAGGTGCCAGAGGAAAACGCACCATCATGGGATAATGGGTCCTACTTTAAATTCACAGCCAGAAATCTCAAACTGGCACTCAGTGTTGCCTGGCAATCCTATTACACTCTCCGAGTAAGTTCACTTGCCCATTCTTCAAAATGACTATTCACATCTCCTAGTGTCTACTCAAAACTCCTACATTCTTCCCCCCAAAATACACAGCAGCCACAGTCCTTATCTATGCTTGAATGCGATTAGATGCAAGTAGGTAGGCATTCTCTCAGATTTCCATATTGAAGGGATGCTCCTCTGAACTCATCTTCTCTGTTGCCCCTCTTGTTTCTAGGGGTGAAGTGTCTGTGCCCCTTTCAAATGCCACCTCTCCTCCTGTGAGCCTACTAGCCATTATCTCTCCTTTCCAAAGGGCTTGCCCCTGCAATTCAATCCCACCCCCCTTGCACTGTTCCTTTCTCCCTTTATCTGACATCATTTCCCTCAGTGTGTGAACTGGTTCCCAAATCTACCTGCAGCACAAAGGCCAACCATTTTAACCCTTCAACTACCACTCCACTCTCTATTCCCCTTCAGAGCAAAACTTTTTTTAAAAAAAATAAAAAAAGGTGTCCAGAGCTGCCCACGCTTCTGTCTCCCAACCTACTCATGTGGGCAACCCCACCACAGCACAGACACTACCCAGGCCATGGCCACGGCCACAGGCTGTCCCACCACCAGTCACTTACATCTATTCTCACACCATGGAAATCAACAGCATCCATCCCTCCTTCTCTTCTGGAGCCTCTCCTTCTGTTGGCTTTGTTGACANTCCCTTTGCCAGTTCCTCTTTCTTTGCTGAAACTCTGAATATTGGAGTGCCTCAGGGCTCTGTCTGGGGTCTCTTTCCCTTCTTTATCTATACTCCTTTTCTTTGGTAATCTATATGTAAATAACTCTTAGATCTATAGTTCCAGTTTTAATCACTCCTCATAGCTCAAGTTGCAAATATCGAATGGATGACAGGCACCTGAAGCTTAGCATAACCAGATCTCCAAACACTGCTGTCCCTACCATTCAAGCACATGTGCACACATGTCCATTAACACATGTATGCAGACACAGAAAAAAATCTCAGACTGTCCCCTCCCCTCAATTCTTTCCCACCTCAGAAAATATCATCACTATCCACCCTATCACAAGCCAGAAATCTTGGAGGCACCTTGTATCCCTCTCTTTGACTCACTATTGAGTCAGTTCTCCCCCTGACAACCAGTCAACAAAGGCTATTGAGCCTACTTCCAAAATCCACTGAGAAATGTACATGCATATCTCCAGGGTTCTACCTCTGCTGCTAACATTTTCCTCCAAGCCACCACTGTTTTTCATCACATTTTGGGAATAACCTCCTAACTGGTCTCAGTGCTGGTCTCAGGCTTCCATTCCTGGTCCCTAAAATCCATTCCCATTGAAGGAGCCAGAGGATTTTTTAAAAAGATATATATCAGATCATGTCATTCCCCTGTTTAAACTCACCTATTGCACTTGGAACAAAATCTAAATTATTTCCCCAGAGATTATAACACCTTACATGGTTCAGCTTTCACTTTCCTTGCCAACGTTACTATGCCACCTTCCTCCCCACCACGTCCTCTACTTGAATATGCCAATTTCTTGTTCACCTCAGAGCCTCTGCACCAGCTCCTCTTTCTGTTAAGAATTCCCTCTCCCCCTGGTCTGACCACCCAATCAAAAGTAGTCATCCAATCACTCATGACCACATCACTCTGTTGTAAAGCTCTGCTCCATATTTTCCATTCCTATTTTTCTTATTCATTTATTTATTGGCTGTCTCTCCTCATTAGATATACTGTATTAAGGGCATCTTGCCTTAATCACTGTTGTGTTCTCAATGCCTAGGACAATACCTAGCACAGAATAAGAATCCAATAAATATTTGTTGAAGAAATGCATGAAAAATGTTTCCAAGAAACAAAAATTGCTAATCTTCAAGATTACAGGGTAATATTTAGCCTTCTCGAGAGAACAGATTATTTTTAAGAGTTTGAACATTTTACTGCCTTTGAATGCAAATGGACACTTACTAGTTACAAATAACCCTTATCTATGTACCACAGCCTCTGTGGCAAGACCTCTGTCTGGAAACACTTTGGTAGTCAGAAGTTTTGGTGGCTTATAAATTGGAAAGTTCTCTTTTTGTTTTTAACTTTTTTTTGTTTTGCTTTAAAAAGCTTCTTTTGATTTGCTAATTCTAGCTCAGCATTCAGCTCCCCCAAAAAACAAGGTTTTGCTACATATATATAGTGGCATGACTCCTCCAACTAAGACTGTACATTCATCCACCCATTTGTTCATTCATTCTTTCAAGTGTATGTTGGCACCCATATGTGCTGGTATCAAGAACACAGAGCTGAGTCTGGTCTCTGTCCTCAAAGAATGTCAAATTTACTCACTGAACAGACATAAATAAATACATTTCTGAAATAGGAGATAAATGACATAAGAAATGTGTGGACAGGGAGGAGAGACCTCAGAGAGATCTACCATAGTCAAGGAAGCCCTGTGACTGCTGCTTAAACATATTTTCTCATTTAACCTCTACCCCAAGCCAGTGAGACAAGGATTTTTATCCCCAATTTACAAAGAAATCGAGGCCCAAAGAGATTAAATTCTTGACTCAGGGTCACAAAGGGGTAAGTGGCCAGATCAGGCTAGATCAGAATTCTTAGTCTGTTCTTCTGATCAGGCATTGTCCCCACTGGCAGCTACCTTCACGCTTGTGTCCTGGGAACTTATTATCTGCTCCAGACCTTCCTGGTGCCACGTGCCTGCCAGATAACAGTGACTACCTGCTGCTGGCCTGTATGTGTTTGGTGATATTGCAGGAATAGTCCTCACTATCCAGCAGTGGACATTCATGCCACTGACCCCTCGATATCCAGCCCTCCTTTTGTCTCCATCCTGCATCCTGTCTCAGGGGCCTGTTGTCTTATGAGGAAGTTGGACATCTAAGTTGATGTTGACACCATGATGTACTAAGTGTTAGCAGGAGAGATGAGCAAAATTCCATGGGAGGACAGAGACTGGAGCCCAAGAATCAGCCTGGAGGAATCAGGGAAGGCTTCACAGAGAAAGTGATGGCTAATTCATGTCTTAAAGGATGAACATCTGCAAAACAGAAAAAGGTAAAGTACAGTCCAGGTACAGGAGGGAAAATGTGGACAAAGGCACACATTTAGCTCCACAGCGATTCCATAGGGATCCATCCATGACTTTTCCATCGAGAAGAGATCCAATGCATTTTGGGTGAGCACATCTGGGGACAGTGGAGCTGATGGTGATGAAGGGTGGAGTGGGGAGCTGAGCTGGTTCAAGAACTAGGCAGGGCTGAGCCTGTGGGCAGTGGGTGAAGGCAGCACAGAATTTTGACACTGAAGAATGCAGAGGAAGAAAATATGGCTAAGGCTGAATGTCTCTCATGTACAGAAGGCTTCATGATACTGACAGCCACATCAACCCACCCATCAAAAGGTGGCTTGAGTCCATGCAAATGTATAGCACAGAAGGAAGGCAAAGATGAGGCAGACACTTTCCTGTGCCAAGGGAACTTTAAGTCTGGCTGGATATAAGAGATTTGGATACATGCAAAAATCAGTAATATAGTGAAGCAAGTCAATGACAAGTGTCAAGGATGTAGCTTGGACCATAAGCAGCTAATATGTGGAGTCCAGAGAAGATGAACAAATTCTTGGAGAATCCAGCAGAATCTGTTAAGAATCACAGAGCTACACTGGAGAGGATTGAGGGGTATAGAATAAGGGCTCTGTGTGTGATTGTAAAACAATGTGCTTGCTTTGGAAATTTTCCTAGAGGAGAGGCCCACAAATGGCCAGCCTAGTCCAGCTCTGAACATGTTACCAGGCCCACCTGGCTCTGGGCCATTTGGACAGGACTCCTATGAGACTCTGGCCCTTGTGAGATATTCACAGTCTTGTGTCTTTCCTGCCTTGCCCTCTTACCTGCTCACTCCTGGTCCCTGGCTGGTCTCAGCTTCTCTCATTTCTCAGTCCAGCTGCTTGAAGCCACATGTAGACACTCTAGACCTTGACTCACCTATTAGGCTACAATTTGCATATGTCCCTTGGGTATATGAACTTCTGATCCTTCTGAGTAGCATCTAAGGCCCATCCAACCTCAATCTGGAACCTGTCTTGCCCAGCCTACCCAGTTCTGTCCTGGTCCCCATGAAGGAGATAGTGGCATAGCAGCATGGGTATAAGCCATAGAGGCAGACTTAGTCTGGAATTAATGAAGAGGGGCAGGAAGGGAACTGTGGTTATGAGGGTATGAAACTCTGTCATTCTCAGATACACAAAAATGATGGGACAGGACTGAATCATGGAAATCCCCTCCCTGCCCTGCAAGCCCCCAAACCAGAGCTGTGGCTTTTCTGGGTAGGAAGGCTGAGTTGAGAGTTACTGATCACTTACAGTTCTCATGTGGATTTAACCAGTCAGTGAAGAGTATGATGGTCATCTGACTCTCCCAGGAGTGGCCAGGCTCTAGGTAGGGCAGCAAGCAAGCAGAGGGACCCTGACAATGTCACACAACATAGTCATACACATAAATCCATGTACATACATATGAACGTATGCAGACACCAATAACCACACAAGAACCACACACAAAACACAAGCACACACATAGACTTGCACAAAGGTGCCCATAAACACACACACACAAACACACACACACACACACACACACACACACACATACACACTCCTCTCCACTGGAAAACAGTTTGCAATTTAAATCCCTAGCACCAGAGTCAGGATTTCACTGGTGACCCCTTTAGCTGTGCTAACTTCCTCACAAGGAACCCCCTGGAGGGCCCTTGTCCTGCATGGGAGCGGAATTGTTGAGGCTCTCTGAAGGATTTAAGGACATCTTCTGCTAATGTCACATGCCACTTGCTGGTGGCATGAATTGATCTCTGTTTATTCACAGCACATTTTCTTTTGCTAAGCAACATTAAGTTTGAATCAAAATATGTGACTGCTATATAATTATTCTTGGTGCTGCTTCCCTTGGGTTGCATTTTTCTTGCTATTTATTTGTTCAGGAGTGGGTAGGGACATTCATCTCTTAAGATGAATGCTAGCACCTTGGCAAAGAAGCATCAGCAGTCAGGGCAAATCCCAACCTAACCCCATTTCCCCCTGAGCCCACTCCAGTTTATCCCAAGGGCCACTAAGCCTCTTCAGAGGCTGTGTAGCTATGTAGCCACAACCCAATTTTGAATGATGCCGTGCAGGGAGAGAGCTGGGCATTACCCAAAACTTACTTGGTCAAACCCTACTCCCTCTGAGCTTCAGCTTCCTTCTAAGTTCAAGGAGGATGGTTAGACCATAAATAAGGTAACCATTTCCAGATTATGCCTGTAAATGTAGAGTAATTATTAATAGTGTCTCTGTATCAATCAGTGATTGGTGTAATAATGCTGCTTAACAAGCCACCCTAAAATTCAATGACTTAAAACAACAATCCATGATGCTTGCTCATGAGGCTATGGATATGCTGGGGTTGGCTGATCCTGAATGTACGCTGCTGGGCTTGACTGCGCACCGTGAATTGGGTCTGAGTATGTTTCACATGCCCTTCATTCTCCATAGACCAGCAGGCTAGTCAGGACATGTTCTTCTCATTGAAATGAGAGCAGAACAAGAGAGCAAGCCCATGTCATGTCCCTAACACCCCATCACCCAAAGTAAGACACATGGCTAAGCCCAAATCAACAACATGGAGAAACGTACTCTGCCCACAGGAGGAAGAGCTGGGGGAGGTGAGGTAAATTTCTGTTGAACAATAATCCAAACCAGGCATTGGAAACTGTTTCTGTAAAAAAACAGATAGTAAGTATTTTAAGCTTTGCAGACCGTATGGTCTCTTGTTGCAGCTAATCAACTGTGCCGTTATAGTTTAGAACTATGCAGCCATGGGTAATGGCTATGGGTGTGGCTATGCTCTAATAAAACTATTACAAAAACGGGCATAGTTTGCCACCCTCTGATTTAAACTATGGAAGATTTCTTTCACTCTCAAAAGTGACCTGGTTTGGATGATGAATTGCATGATCACCCTAATTATAAGAGTTTCTCAGTGCATGGTCCCGGACAACCCACAACAGAATCACTTGAAATAAAGAGTATGTATGCATATCAAACATGCAGATTCTAGAGCCCCATCCCTGAATCTTGGATGTGGGCCTGGGAATCTAGAGGTTTAACCAGCTTTGGCCAGCCTGATTTTGATGCACATTAACATTTGATTACCACTGGATTGATTGACTTTAATGATATCTAAATCCAAAATTTAAGGAAATCTGTCCTTGGTTTGGAAGGCTCTTTAGAATTAGGATGTTGGCTCTTCCTTGTGAACTACATTTTACTTTTTTTACTTTTTAAATTTTTAAAAAAATTTTAATGTTTTATTTATTTCGGAGAGAGAGGGAGAGAGAGACACAGCGTGAGCAGGGGAGGGTCAGAGAGAGAGGGAGACACATAATCTGAAGCAGGCTCCAGGCTCTGAGCTGGCTGTCAGCACATAGCCCTATGCGGGGCTTGAACCCACAAACCGCAAGATCATGACCTGAGCCGAAGTTGGACGTTTAACCGACTGAGCCACCCAGGTGCCCCATGAACTACATTTTATACAAGGCCCCTTCCCTACACACATGTGAATATCCCAAGGCTGGGACCAGGGTGAGGCACGTAGGGACACATATTTACAGAGGTGCTCACTCCTGGGGTCACACAAGTGCTGGGTCAACACCTGAAAATAAGTGCCTCCTTAAATCGTGCTCCCTGGCATTTCACTTGCTTTATCCTAATTCTGGCCCTGGCTTATCTATGCATACGCATGTGCACATATTCATTCACACACACCCACGTCCCCTTCCACGCACACACACATACTCACTATACAGAATTCGCTTGGGAGCCTCACCAAGTCTCACCCCCTCTGCAGTCTAATTTGAGGATCATGAATGCCTCCTTCCCTGCACTATTGATTCACTTGAAATTCCACCATTAGTCATCTATTCCTTTAAATCTTAGAAAAGTTTCTTTCTGACATCATCTCCCAGAAAACACAAGCACACCCTGGGGGAGGTCATACGTGAAATTTTAGCATTTGTCTAAACTAATGAAAGCCAATTTCAAAGCAATACAGACCTTGAGAAGACAAAAAAAGATGTAAGGAGTGCCTGGATGGGCTCAGTTGGCTGGGCGTCTGACTTCGGCTCAGGTCATGCTCTCACAGTTCATGTGTTCGAGTCCTGCATTGGGCCCAGTGCTGACAGCTCAGAGTCTGAAGCCTGCTTCAGATTCTGTGTCTCCCTTTCTCTGTCCCACCTCCTCTCATGCTCTGTCTCCTTCTCTGTGAAAAATAAACATTAAAATTTTTTTAATAAAAAAATGAAAAGATATAAGCAAGGAGAAGAAGCATTCATTCAATGAACATTTATTGAACACTGACTATGTGCCAAGCCCTGATCTAGGTGCTAGAAAAAAATAGCAGTATCCAACACTTGTGGTGGGATCCATAGTTAATTAAGAACTTTTTTAAAAGATTTATTTATTTTTGAGAGAAAGTGAAAGCAGGGTAGGGTTGGGGAGGGAGGCAGAGAACAGAAGATCCAAAGCAGGCTCTACACTGACAGCAGCAAGTGGGGCTCAAACTCAGGAGCCATGTGAGATCATGACCTGAGCCAAAGTCGAAGGTTCAACCAACTGAGCCACCCAGGTGCCCCTTAGTTAAGAACTTTCTGAACTTTCTAGATAAGGTGAATAGGGCAAGAATAATTATCAGCATCCCTACCTTGCATCTGAGAAGACCAAACTCTGGCAGGTTAAGAG
The DNA here is from genome assembly GCF_008692635.1 of Crocuta crocuta. NCBI lineage: Eukaryota > Metazoa > Chordata > Mammalia > Carnivora > Hyaenidae > Crocuta > Crocuta crocuta. The sequence continues at coordinate 7,889,567 of NW_027551561.1, read as the reverse complement.
ACTGGCCCCTGACAGGGGTCCTTCCCACCCCAAGTGGGACAGTGTTTTCCTCTGGTCCACTCTCCCCCAACATGGCTTGCTCATTACAAGGGGGCCTGGAGGTGTTTCTCCAGCCCAGTTGGCAGCCTGACTTAGCAGCACAGACCTTCACAAAATAAAGCAGAGAGCAATGGCAAGCCTTTTTTTCTCTTGTTTTCTGAGTTTTAATGCTGCTGACATTTCCATATTTGTGGCACTTGATTATGTATTAGGCATTTAAGGTGCATTTATAATATTAACCTTTTTAGAGGGGCCACCTTTAAATCGGTCATCCTTGCCTGCTTAAAATACAACTCCAAGTGTTACCTGCAGTTCCAGCAGTTGGATTTAATGAATCAAAGCTATGAAATGCGGGAGGAGAAGGAGGTTTGGCAGGGGCCGGGGGGTGGGGGGTGGTTGGGCAGATTTTGCTAGCAAATGACCTACAGTGGAATATCAGATAGCTATCTGATTGTTACCACTGCCAAATCTGGCTCTGGCTCTTCTTGCTGCAGCTAAGATGATGTCAAAGAGGTATATCTCTTCCTTATCCTACCTCCACTCAGAAGACATTCTGGGGCACCTGGGTGGCTCAGTTGGTTAAGTGTCTAACTCTTGGTCTCAGCTCAGGTCATGATCTCACAGTTCATGAGATCAAACCCGAGTCAGGCTCTAGGCTGACAGCATGGAGCCTGCTTGGGATTCTCTCTCTCTCTCTCTCTCTCACTCTCTCTGTGTGTGTCTCTCTCTGTCTCTGTATCTGTCTCTGTCTCTGTCTCTCTCAAAATAAGTAAATAAGTATTTTTTAAAAAGATCCTGCCTGGCATAGGGAAAGAAAAAGGGCCCACCTCAAAGGCTAAGCACTTTGCTGGGGGTGGGAAGAACCCCTGTCAGGGGCCAGTGTCTTAACCTACCAGAGTTTGGTCTCCTCAGATGCAAGATAAGGATGCTGATAATTATTCTTGCCCTACTCACCTTATCTAGAAAGTTCAGAAAGTTCTTAATTAAGGGGCACCTGGGTGGCTCCATCTGACTTCGGCTGAGGTCATGATCTCAGTCTCTCCAATCCAAATGGAGACACCAAAGTGGCTTCTTAAAATACAGATTGGAAACCCTGAGTGCATAGCAGAGGTCAGCAAAACTGCAGCCCACAGGCCAAATCCAGTTGCACCTGACTTTGTAAATAAAGTTTTTTACCGGAACACAACCGCGTTCATTCCTCCGCATATTGTCAATGGCTGCTTTTTCTCTATGGCAGCAGAGCAGTAGACCATATGAACCACAAAATTAAAATATATACAGGAAAAGTTTGTCGCCCTCAAAACTGTAGGATTTAAACCAGTCTACTGACCACGAGATCCAAGATCTTGCAGGCCAGGCCTTGCTCCCCTTCCCAGCCTCCTGTCCCGCTGTCCTCCATCTCCCCCACACCTGCTTTAACGGTGTTCCTCAGCCTCCCTATGGAGCCTCTATTTTTTCATTAAAAAAATTATTGTGGTGAAAAAAAAGTGACATAAAATTTACCATTTAAATTTTTCTAAGTGTATGGTTCAATCGTATTAAATATATTCACATTGTTGTACATCGAAACTCCAGAATTGTTCATTTTGCTGAGCTGAAACTCTGTACCTATTCAACAATAACCCCTCATCCCCCTATGCCCTGGCTCCAGGCGACCACCAGTGTACTTTCTGTCTCTATAAATCGGAGGAGTCTAGGGACCTCACATAAGTGGAACCGTGCGGTGTTTATCTTGTATGCCTAGCATACTTCTCTTAGCCTAGTATCCTCAAGGTTCCTCCATGTTGTAGCCTACAGAGCCTTATTAGACTTTTTCTTTTCATCTTCCCAAGAAATTTTAATATCTCAGACATACTGCATATCTGTTTGTGTACTGTGACCCTTTGGAAGGTTAAAATATCCAAGATTGCTCCCCAAGAACTAATTTTCGCCATCAGCAACAATTCCTCCTACTAAGAATGCACGCTGTCACCAGCACCCCAGCCATGCCCACACACATGGGCCTTCTCACCTCGGATTGACACATACTGTCTGGAATCACCTTCCCCCCATTTCTTCAAAACCCAAGCTGGATGTCACCTCCTCTAAGAAGCCACCCTGGGGTTTTCATGCTTCCACCCTTCCTCCTGGTCAGCCCAGCTCTCCTCTGCCATGCACTTCTCATGAGAGGCTACCATCTCTGTTTACTCCCAGCTTCTCCCGGTAGTCCATTGAGTTCCCTTTTGTAAGACCTGTCTCCATCCTCCTCCTTCTTCCAGAGCCAGTGGGGGCCCAGAGCAGTGCAGTCACCTGATGGATGTTCACCAAATACATGACCTCGTTACATCCTCACAAAAATGCTGACAGCATTGCTAGGTCCACTGAACAGTGGAAGAAACTGAGGCGCTTCCCCAGGTCACATGCTTCCCAGAGGAAAGCCGAGCAAATACTTTGGAGTCAGTTCACCTTAGGTTAAAAATCTGGATTCTGCTATTAACTATCGCATGCCCTTGGGCAAAAACACCTCTCAGAGCTTCCATTTCCACAACTGTAGAATGTAGAGTCATGGTGAGGTTCAGTGAGCTGGTGTGTTCAAAAGTGGCCTAGGAAGGACTCAACCAATGGTAGCCATTGTTACTCTATGAAGTGGTGGAGTCAGGGTTTGAACCCGCATCTGCTAGACTGCAGAGTCCAAGCACATTGGTTCTGATGTTTTTCCCTCACGGGAGTGCCAGTGTCAGGGCCTGACAGGGGCCCCGGGACCACTTACCTCCCCCCTGGCCCCCTCTGAGAGGGCAGTACCACTCAGGAGCATAAAGCCAGCTCTANGATGCTTTTCCCTCACGGGAGTGCCAGTGTCAGGGCCTGACAGGGGCCCCGGGACCACTTACCTCCCCCCGGCCCCCTCTGAGAGGGCAGGACCACTCAGGAGCATAAAGCCAGCTCTGGTGGGGGTGCTTGAAGAGCCCCAAATTAAAAAAGGATGCTCTCAGGAGACATTTCCATCCAGCCCAGGCAGCCTGACAAATCACCCTTCTCTGCTCTAGGAATATTTCTGTCTCAGGAACCAAGGCTATTTGTCTAGATTCAGTCTTCCCGGCTCCTCTGTGCCAAGAGCACACTGACAAATCTGACCGTCTGGTACCTCTTTGTATCAGTCAACAGAAGCCCTGTTACCTCCTATGTGACAGGTTACACCACAGTCAAGCAGGCTTGTCTTTGTAGAGTCAGTCAGACTCCAGCCAGCTCTCCAAAGAGAGAGAGAGACAGAGAGAGGAAGGGAGGGAGGGAGGGAGGGAAAGGCTCTGACAGAACCCAGAAACACTGATCCCTCTCCAGGCACAGGAAGCCTTGGGCAACTCACTTAACTTGTCTGGGATTCATGGTCCTCACCTGCAGAATGGGATGAATGATACCCCCCACAGCCCTGTGAGGACCAACCAGGGATTTCTGTAAAGCATACAGTAGGTGCTCATCTCCTTCAGGCCCCTGCCAGGCACTGAAGAAAGGAAGCCCCTGCATCAGGTGCAAAAGCTTAAGGAGGATCTGAAATGGAGTCTGTGCTGACAGCAGAGAGCATGATGCGAGGCTCGATCTCACGAAACATGAGATCATGACATGAGCTGAAATCAGGAGTCAGCTGCTTAACTGACTGAGCCACCCAGGGTCCCCTAAATGCAGTACTTTTTAAAAGTCAAAAGTAAGGTAAAAAAAAAAAAAAACACCTCGTGATGAACAAAAGATCCACATTTTAGATAAAGACAGGATTCGTATTAGTCATTTTTCCTTTTACTACAGGTTCCAGTGTGGCTTGGCTTGGCTTAGCATTTTTGCTTGCTCTTTCCTTGGAAGGAAGAATAAAAAACCTCAACAGAATAAATGACTGACCTAGAGACGCTGGAGTTATAAACCCCATGTTTTTAAAGCTTTGAAATGATCCAGAGCCTGTCCCGAAGGACAGAGAGCCTGGGGCCAGGGAGGCGTCTGAGTTCAGGGTACAGGCAGCAGCAGGTCGGGGAGGCAGACGCAGGTCTGTGGCTATCCCAGGACCGCCTCGCCTCTGCTCCCCCCCCACTCTTCCAGGGAGTGGCTCAGGGTGGGGGTGCCAAATGGCAGGGACAGAGGCAGAGGGGAGATCTGACACAATCTCAGCAGGGCGACTAGCCCCAGGGTTTGGACATACAGGAAATACCAGGAGGGTTTCCAAGACTGGCCTCGGATGACAAGCTGCTGGCTGAGACCTCATCACATCCAGGGAGCTCACATGGAAACCCCACGTCCAGACAGCTCTGGTCCAGGGGAAGCCCCTTTACTGTCACCCCTGCTCCCTCCTTCCACTGCAGGACGCAGCCCAGATCTCTGCCCCAGGCTTTCTGGGCAACCTCCTGCTTTGTTCCAGTCCCTTCCCTCCCTCCGTCTCTCGCTGTCTTCCTCCTGCCCCGGCTCCCGGTTTCCAGGCCTGGATCCTAGGTGCTGTCTGTAGATCCTGGGCCCTGCCTGTCCCAAGAGGAGCTCTCCCAGAGACAGAACCAGCCCACATGCCCATCTCCGCACTGCTGCTAGATCAAGCCCAGACCATGTGTGTGGCACAGCCAGTTTATCGCACTCCCCCTGGGCACGCCCCACTCTGCCGCAGCACATTGGTGTCCTGGAGCGTTTGTGCCTGGTGCTTTTGCTTACTTAGGCTCTTCTCTCTAAACTCGTCCTTTTCTCTCCTAATTACCCCTCAAGTCTTCACTCTAATGCCACCTCCTTTAAAGGAAACTGCTGAGCACCTGGGTGGCCCAGTCGGTTAAGCGTCAGACTTCAACTCAGGTCATGATCTCGTGGTTCATGAGTTTGAGCCCTGCGTCCGGGTCTGTGCTGACAGCTCAGGGCCTGGAGCCTGCTTTGGATTCTGTGTCTCCCTCTCTCTCTGCCCCTTGCCTGCTCACGCTCTATCAAAGATAAATAAACATTAATTTTTTTTTAAAGGAAACTCTGCCTTAGTTTCTCCCCCTTCTACGAATCTACTGTTTCTATGTAGCACTTGTGTGTCTAGGGTTGGGAACTTGCAGGCTGAACTGTGTGTAGGGACCATCTTTGTCATCTTTGTGGCCCCAAGTCTTAACGTGACATAGGTACTTCCTGAGTATTTGATCAATAATTCTGACTTTGGACACTGTCATATTCACGCACGTGTGGCTATAGCCTGTCAGCTGGGGATTCTCTTGTGCTTGGACCTGCTTCTGCCACACACGTGGCAATCCTGGTGGCAGCCTCAGGGTATGGCACTTTTCTTCTTTTGTTGCCCCTAAAGAGTAAAGATTCTCCCGGATGTCAACCAGGCTGATGCATTCCCTGACCCACCTGGACAGCTTCTGGGACCAACCCAGCCTGGAGTGGTGGGAAATGCCTGGATTTTGAAACCCCTCATATATGGGTTTGAAACCTATCCCCCCTACTTTCGATCTCTGTCACTTCGGCTGCACTACTTAGATTAACCAAGCCACAGTCTCTTCCATCCAAAAATGAATCCAGGGGCGCCTGGGTGGCTTAGTCGGTTAAGCGTCCGACTTTCGCTTAGGTCACGATCTCGCGGTTCGTGGGTTTGGGCCCCGCGTCGGGCTCTGTGCTGACTGCCAGCTCGGAGCCTGGAGCCTGTTTCAGTCTGTGACTCCCTCTCTCTCTGACCCTCCCCTCCTCACGCTGTCTCTCTCTCTCTCTCCTAGAAATGAATAAAAAACATAAAACAAAACAAAACAAAACAAAAATGAATCCAAACTTTCCCAATTGCTAATTTGTGAGAATTCACGTGAATGGAATGTATGTAAATTACCTGGCACATTTACCTGGTGCAGTTCTGGCTTTCATCATATTATTGTGTTTGTTTTCCTTTTCATTAGAACAAGGCATGTCCATCCTTATACCCTGGCTTTATTTTTGGCTTTCAGGGTCCACCCCACAGTTAGAGGTTTTAGGTGCGTGACAATTATCATTTTATCTGGACACTTGTGCTGATATTAGCATAACTGCTAGCATTTGTATTTTCCCATTTCTGGGTTCTCACAGTTTAATGTAAAAAGGAATAATAGATCTGTCTCTTTTGAATCCAGCTGCCAGACTTGGCTCATATTACACTGTTTTACAGACTTTGAGAAGGAGCAAATAACTGGCAGGTTTGTCAGCCCCAAGTTTTCAAAGCGATGAGTCAATCCTGACTTATTGTTATTATCTCCTAATAGTTTACACTGTATTATTCTGTAATTACTCTGTGAATCACCCTGACAGCTTGCATGTTTGCAGCTTGCCTGAGTTATTCCTCCATCTTCCGCTGAAAGCACCATTAGTCTTGCATTTGCCCACAGAGAGACGACCCCCATCACCTGCTGAATACAGAGGACCCATTGTCAATCCTTGTCAGGAGAGAATGACACACGAGCACCGGAGCCACCGTGGTCTTGGGTTGGGTTGCCATTTGGGGAGAAGGAACAGTTGCCTCTATTCTAAACAACCCCTACAAATAATACGGCCCATCTCCCCTCGTTTTGTGAGGGCCAAATATACTCCCTTCATATAAGAATGGCCTCTTTGGTCAATCTTCCTCTCAACTTTGAGGACTGCATGCCAGCTGGGTTGATTGCCGATGGGGTCTGTTTGGCACAGGATATGTGGCTGTGGCCACTGGGGGACAGGTCTCTTTCCCTTTTTGCATTACGCCGTGAGAACCCAGCAATGGGAAAATCTAATTGGGCAGGACTGGCAGCCAGCACAGTACCCACATTTCTGTCTTCCAAGGCATGCCGGCCTCCTCTATAGCCACTGCAGAGTAGAGCAGAAAAGAGAAGGCAAACGTGTCACACAATGGATGTACATGCACTTTGGAGCCAGGCAGGCTTGAGTTTGGACCGCAGGGGTGCCCCTCATTCCTGTAATGACTTCCTCCACCCTCTCTGAGCCTCAGTTTCATCGTCTATGAGGTGGGCACATTAACATCTCTCATCCTAAGATGCCTCAGCCAATACCCCCTCCTTGAAGCTTATTTTGCAATAAAGGTTATGAGGCTCCCTTTTGGAAAGCTTAGACTCGAGAAGGCCTAGGGGTTTCAAACTCAGACGAAGCCTTCTGCCACCCCGAGGTTTCAAAAATAGTTGTGCTTCTCAGACACTTAATTTTAGACTTAGAGCAACTGAACATCTCCTTGTCCAGCCTCTTCCTGAGGGCACTGAATACGTCCATTTTGCAGCTCCAGGCTGAAGAAAGAGTTTGTTGTGTCAACACCACTGAAGAGGGGTCTTCCTCACAAACTGGCTTTTTGTTCGAGGGGCAGCCCCAGTCCAAGGCTCTAGGAAGACTTTGCAAATTGTCAGAAATGATGCATCAGTGTGCAAAATGCAAATCTGCCTAGCAACAAGGGAGCCTCCACACCCATAACGCCCTGTTCTACCCCCTCCCCTCTCCGAGGACCCCGGAGGCATAGCCAAATGATCTTCTAACATGCAGAAGACTTTCTAATTGCTTTTTAAAGTTTTTTCCCCCTTAACTCTTTATTTATTATGAAAGAGTCTATTTTATTATGAAAGAAATACGTACTATTTCAAAAAATTCAGATAAGTGGAAAAAAGGAAGGGAAAAATTACCCATCATCAAACTACCAAAAGATAACTACTTTGAGCTCCTTGGTGTATTCTCTTTCTGTTATTTTGTTGTGTTGAGATATTTTTCCGTGCTTAAAATTCTGCATAAACAATTTTGATTCTTACTCTTTCCCTTTGTGTTTTACTGTAAGAAGTCTCTTTTATGGTAACTTTCTTTTTTTTTAATTTTTTAATGTTTTTTATTTATTTCTGAGAGAGAGAGAGACAGACAGACAGACAGACAGTGTGAGCAGGGGAGGGTCAGAGAGAGAGGGAGACACAGAATCTGAAACAGGCTCCAGGCTCTGAGCTAGCTGTCAGCACAGAGCCCGACGCAGGGCTCGAACCCATGAACTGTGAGATCATGACCTGAGCTGAAGCCATATGTTTAACCGACTGAGCCACCCTGGCGCCCCTCCTTTATGATAACTTCCTGATATTATTTTAAATGGCTGCATGATTTCCCACTCTTCAGACTTGGCTCAGCCTCTGTGATCAACAGACCAGCACTGAACATTTGGGAGGTGTCCAATTATTTTCATAGTGTAAATAAGACCCTGATAAGCATGTCCAGGCATGAAGCTTTCTCTACTATTTCAGATTATTTCCTTAGGAAATTACTTGGTCAAAGGGAATGGATATTTTTTATGTCTCCTGATCCATATCATCAAATTACTTCTCAAGACATTTCACTTTTTAGAAACAAACCAAGAAAGGAGTATGAAGCAAGGAGGGCTGGCCTTCTATCATTCTGCCAAAGTCAAATTCCTGGAATTCTGCCCAAGGCTAGACCCTTTGCAAAGACTCAGTGGGTGAAATGGTTGCTAAGAGAATAGAGCTTAAATATTCTCACCACACACACACACACACACACACACACACACACACACACACACAATGGCCATTATGTGATGGGTTGGAGGTATTAGCTAATGCTATGGTGGTAATCATTGGGCATTTGGGAGAGCAGAGATTGATTATTATACATTGAAGAGACTGTGTGTAGATAATAAGATAGATTGGTACCTAGAAGGCCGTGAAAATCCAACGAGGGACATTTTCTCCTAGGCATACTGTGATAATTCCTGTACAAATCTGAGACCTTGGAGGGTGGAAACAAGGGCCAGAGAAAATGGTCTAAAGTGGTAGTGTCCAATCCATAAGCCACTTTCACCGCATTGTTGCTGTCGAACACTTGAAATGAGGCTGGTCCAAAGTGAGACATGCTGTCAAGATAACATACCTGACAGATTTCTAAGACTTGATTAAAAAAAAAAAAAGAATGTAAAACATCTCATTAATTATTTTTATGTTGATTATATGTTGCAGTAATATTTATATATATATTAGGTTATGCAACATATTTTGCAAATCAATTTCACTTGTTTCTTTTCCCTTTTGTGTAGAACAAAGTTACTGGAGGGGCCCCTGGGTGCCTTTGTTGGTTAAGCATCTGACTCTTGATTTCGGCTCAGGTATGATCTCACAGTTCGTGAGTTCGAGTCCCACACTGGGCTCTGCACTGACAGCACAGAACCTGCTTGGGATTCTGCCTCCCTCTCTCTCTGTCCCTCCCCAGTTTGTTCTCTATCTCTTTGAAAATAAATAAGAATAAACTTTTTCAAAATTTTTTAAAATTAAAAAAATGATTTTTGTTGAAAAAAATTTTAATGTTTATTTTTGAGGGGGGGAGGGGCAGAGAGAAAGGGAAACACAGAATCCAAAGCAGGCTCCAGGCTTCAAGCTGTCAGCACAGAGCCCAACAAGGGGCTTGGACTCACAAATCATGAGATCATGACCTGAGCCAAAGTCGGACGTTCAACCAACTGAACCACCCAGGCTCCCCCCAAAACGATTTTTTAAAACAGAGTTACTGGAAAATGTAAAAGTGCATAAATATCTCTCATTATATCTCTGTGGGGCAGCACTGGTGGCAAGAAGCTCTAGTATTAACCTCTCTGGCACCAAGAAAGCTGAGACAACCCTCATAACACCAAGGGGCTTCTGGAAAGTTGACACCACTTAGTCACTTGGCATCACTAGTTAGTGGGAAAGAATCCTCTGCCAGCAAAGCAGCAATTTTTAGCCTTCACTGAGCATCAGCTTTACCAGACACGGATGTTCTACGCTCTGTGTCCCAGAGATCTTGACTCAGTTAGTCTGGGGTAGGGCACAACATCCTAATTTCCAAAAGCTACCTATGCAATCCTAATTTGCAGCCGAAGTTGAGAACCACATGGCCATAGCTCATGTTGGCTCCTGGCTCTGTCACCTGCTACCAGGATGACTTTGGGCATTCACATAGTCTTTCTCACCCTTCCTTGCTCATCTGTAGAATCCGTAGGGATAACAAGAAGGTTGACGTAAAAACTAAATGATGCTGCTATCCACCCAATCTGGTACACAGAAAATGTGTAAATAAAATTTGTAGGTTTTTTTTATAACACGTGGGTTATGAATTACTGCTACTTAGCATAACAAAGGCCTGTTTTTGACTCATGAGTCACTACAGATCTTTGCAAGTGTGCAAAGTGTGCAGATCAAAACAGGTGGCCAAATAAAATGTGTGCCTTTCATCTGTGTCATTCAGTTCAGTGCCTTTGGTGACTCGGAAAGTAATTATTCAGAAGAAACTGAGGCAGCACCTAGGGGAGTAAACATGAAATAATAAATGAAGTTTTCAAAACAAACACTGAACATTCTAACTCCCCCTCTTACCTGCTGTGCAGACTTGAATGAGCATCTTACCCTCTCTGAGCTGTAGTTTCCTTACCTGGATGATGAAGCTAATAGTAGTGATGACTTGAGTAGCATTGTCAAGAGGATTAAATGAGTCAGGGAGGCTTAGCTGTTACTATTCAACACTTGAATAGTATGGTCAAAAGGATTAGATGACCACAGGGAGCCCTGTGGTCAGGTCAACTAATGGGATTGCATGGGCACAGCTTCCTCATCTGTAAAATGGAGCTAACATGGCTGAGCCTCTGGAGTGTCTCATTATGGTAGTGTCTGTGTGCAGGCTCTGGCTCAACACACGCAGCCTTTATTCTTATGTTTCTGGCTCATCACGGACTCTGTGGGATGCTGGGCCCAACACCCTTCTCTCAGCCCTATCAGAGGCCAGATTCCCAGTCACTTAAGAAGTTCAGAGCAAGTTGGGAAAATTAGGAGAGGGGAGGTGTCTACTTCCAGACACCCCTCCCAGCACAAACTCTCCAAGAGGGTGGAGTGAGGAGCCTGGGGCAAACCTAGATGCTTCAGCCTCAAGGAAATAAGCCTCCTTGTCTTACAATGGGCGGTGCTGACATCAGTAGCAGGGGAGCATGGCTGATGGCTGGATGAGGCCTTATTGATCATGTGGTCCTCCAACCACTTCCCTTTTACTGTTTTAAAGGGAGAGAGAGAGAGAGAGAGAGAGAAAGTAACTGATCTCAGGCCAAAAAGTAACCCAGGTGTGGAGCCATGATGAGAGCCATTGGGACAGGTAGGATCTCTAAGAACACATAGAAGGTGGGAGGACAGGGTCTTTCCTCCTTGTCCCAGATATGTTCCTCCTTCTCCTCACTACTGAAGGCAATTCCTTTCCAAGAGGAGAGAACAGATACAATCACCTACCTGAGTGGTTCTGCGTAGGCCCACAGACTTATCACCTCTGAGCCTCATAGACCTAAAAGGACAAGATGCTGCTGCCCATTGGTAAGGTGAAAAAAACCTGGGGCTGAATGAGGCTAGGTGATTTGTCCAAAGTCAAGGGATAGCTGTTAAGGAGAAAGCAAAGGCCTGGACTCAAATTCTCATGTTTCAAGTTTGTATGTAAAAAGAAAACACTCTTTAGAGAGGCAATACAGTGCCCACTAAGATATAATTGGCTAACATGTGAGGCACTTGTACTGGCTATCATTCAAGATACCAGGCTGCATGATGAACTTCTTGACCTTGACCATGCCACTTCTGAATTTGGGGCCTTAATTTTCTCATTTGTAGAATGGGAGGTTTTCCCAGAAGACTTCTAAGATTCCTTCCTGATCTGATGAGCTGTGACTCTCAGTCTGGGTCCTACACCCATTAGCTTAGGCCTTCCTTATCCACTGTGAGCTGAGAGTCCCATTAACTCAACAGTCTTACAGCTAATGAACTTCTCAGCCAAGGAGGAGTTAATAGCCTAATCACACTAATGGCCACCGCTTCACAAATACCTACTATCTACTATGCATGTATGTATCCCTGATCCTAAAATACCCTGCAAAGTAAGTCTTTATTCCTCCTTTCACAGCTGAGGTCCTAAGAGAGTAAGGGATTTTCCTACAGTCACACCATTAGTAAGGGATGGTGGTACAGTTCAAGGCTACATATTCTATCAACTACTGTGTGCTGTCCTGACCTCATCACCTGAACATCTCCACCATTATTTTCCCTTGGATTCTGAGCTTTTTCACACCTCTTCAGTAAGTTTATTCTTAAATAAGGAAAGCATTTGGCCAGTCAGGCATGGTTCCACCAAGCTTTGCCAACAGCATCACCCCCAGCTCCAGGAAAGGGGAAAAACAGCAAGGAGAAAAAGGTGTTTGAAAACATTCTGGTTCACATAATTACTATATTTAGCAGGGTATCCCCTGGAGACTAATTTAATGCATAAATATACGTATATATAGCAATCAGAAAATATCACAGGATTTGCTGAATCTCTATTTTTAAAAAAAACAACAACCTCAGAAACAACAACTATATTGAAGACAGGAGCAGGTGGAAACAAGGGCTTTCTTTTTTAGCTCTTTGGCCTGATTCTTCCTGCTCCATGGGGAGGGGAGAACAGGGAGCCAAATAGAGTGATTGAGAAGGAATCCCGAGGGAGATCAATGTATGAGTTCTCTAAAGGATAGGACAGGGAGAAAGCAAAGATCATGTGTGCCTACTGAAGAGTGGGTGGCTCAATCATAGGAGCAGGTGGTGGATGAGTACCATACTGTGTGTTGGGTGCTGTGCTGGGCATCATGGATGCAGCTCACCAAGTCTAGAAAATGCCATCAGCACCTTGTGGATCAGTGGAAGAGATTTCTAGCCTAGAATATCAGGGGCAGCTTTGCAAAGGAGGTGAGACTTTAGTGGGGCCGCAAGGGGAGGAACACCTTGGTGGCTCAGTCGGTTAAGCATCTGACTCTTGATTTGGGCTCAGGTCATGATCTCATGGTTCCTGAGATGGAGCCCCGCATCAGGCTCTGCACTGACAGCATGAAGCCTTGTCAGAATTCTCTCTCTCCCTCTCTCTCTGTCTCTCCCCAGCTTGAGTACTCTTTCTCAAAATATATAAAATAAATAAACTTTTTAAAAAATTTTATTTAAAAAGGGTGGGAGGAGAAGATAGAAAGGACAGAGGTGAATTTTTTGGGTGTGAGGGATAGCGTGACCAGAAATGTGGTGAGAAGATTATGAGTAACACACTGGGAGATGGTGGTTGGATTTTTTGGTTGGAGACAAGCATCCCTGTTGAATAACACTGAGAAATGAGTTCGAAAGAGATTGTCAGGAGACTGCAGAGATGCCCGGTTTTTCGATGAAGGTGTATAATGATGTTGTGTATACAATGAGAAAACACAGGAGATTACAAGCCACACTGGACAGGCACTTGGGAGAGGAGTTGAAGGCTCTTGTTGGAGATTCAGGCAAAAGGAAACGGGGTCTGAATCGGAGTGGCACAAAGGATGGGGAAGAAAAGAACAAAGAGAAAAAAGTCCTTGAGGAAGAATTCTCAAGACTCCGCAATGGGCTGTCTGTGGCGGTGGGAACCAGCAGGAAGAATGGAAACTTGAAGTCCTTCTGGGAGGTTGATAGAGACAGGTGGGAGGCCCCTTGGGGGAAAGCTGGTCAGCAGTCTCCAGGCTTCCCCAGCTATGGGAGCTGCTGCTTTTCCTCAAGGGAAAGAAGGTGCTTGGGCCAAGAAGTGCACACTCGGTAGCAGCTTCCTGTCGAATAAGAACTGACTGCAGACTTTGTGCGAGGCACTGCACTCAATGTGTTACACACAATTTGTTCATGGAACACTCGTGACAAGCCCGAGAGACATATATTTTCTCCATTTTATAGGGGAGGAAGTTAAGGGGCAGAGAGGTTAAATAAAATTGCCCAATATTAGTCCACCAAGCAATTGATCTGACTCCAGCATTTGTGAACTCAGCAGTGAGGGATGATGGTGGGAAAAGCAGGCTCTGGGACTCATAGACACCGAGTTCCAATCCAGTCCACACCAGTTACAGCTCCAACACATTGCTCAAGTAAATGCCCTCAATTTCCTTGCCCATAAAAATGGTATAATGATACGTGCTTCATCTACCCTATAGGGCTGCCCTGGTAGAAATAAAAAAATGGGATGATGTATTTGAAATTGCTCTGTAAATTGTGATGGGCTGCAGGAGTGTGGTGTCTAACAGACACGAGCCCCCTGAAACTGGCTACAAAGTACTGGGATGGTATGATTTGTTGCTCTGTGACCATGGCTGGGTGTCTTGACTACTCTGGATCTCAATTTTCTTATCTACTGAGGGAAAGCCCCTTCAAGGATTAAGATAAACACAGAATTTAGAATTTTCTCTACATTTCTGCTTTCCTCATTTCCCCCATGTCAGCCATCCCCATGCAGTTGCACAGACATAATAAACACCTCCGTTTCCCTAACCCATCCCTTCCACCGTCAAATCTTAGCCATTTTGTCACCGAATTATAGCTCCAATCTCTCCACTGCTTGCTGTCACGGCCTCTATCCCTCTAATCCAATCCGCCATATTCTCTGCCTGGATCAAAGCCATGACCCCCTACTGATCTTGCTTGGACCTTTTTGTCCCTCACCTATCCACTGCCCACCCACAAGCCAGAGTAATCTTTTTAAAACACAATTAGGGGCATCTGGGTGGCTCAGTCAGTTGAGCATCCCACTTCAGCTCAGGTCATGATCTCGTGGTTTGTGAGTTTGAACCCCACATAGGGCTCTCTGCTGTCAGTGCAGAGCCTGCTTCAGATCCTCTGTCCCCTTCTCTCTCTACCCCTCCCCCACTTGCACTCTCAAAAACTAAATAAAACATTCAATAACTAACTAACTAAATCTATAAATAAATATAATAAAAACACAAATATATACATACCATTATTTTGCTTAAGACACTTCAATAGCCACCTATTACTCTTAAGTCAGTTTCTAAATTCTTCCCACAATCCACGAGGCCTTCTGTGGTCTGAGTGTTGGCTGCCTCTACAGCTGGCTCTTGGGCTGATCTCTGTTCTCAGGCACCACACTTCAGTCACCTTGACCTTCTCTTTCTCCTCTGAATGCCATTCTTCTTCCTGCCTTAACAACTCTGTACAAGGTATTCCCTCTGCCTAGAACATTTCTTTGCATGTTCTTCACCTGGTAACTCTTGTTTAGCCTTCAGGGCTGGCTTCAAAGTCATGTCCTCTGCAGAGCCATTGCTCACTACCCCAGATCAGTCTAGGTCACCTTATTATATGCCCTCAGATGTCCTTGTTCTCTTTCTCCCAATATTTATCACACAGCCATTTTTTAATCATATGTGTGAACATCTGTTTAATAGCTATTTTCCCTACTGGAATGTGAGCTCCATGGCATCAGGGTCTAGTTTTGTTTGTTTGTTTGCTGTAGCATCTCCAGTGCCCAGGCCCTGGTAGGTACTCCATAGGTAGCTGCCCAATGCTGAAAAAGTTGTCAGAAGAAAGCATCAAGCCCAGAGGTGAAATGAAGTCTACATTCAGCCCATTGTTCTCTCTCCTCTCCCTCCTCTATGACTCCAGGCCAAGTTGGGATCCTGGGATATCCGGGACAAAGGTAGGTTATATCACGTTGCTTTCCAGGGTGGTTTTCTTGTGACAATCCTGGCATCCAGAGTGAGGAGGGCAGTAGGCATGCCAGGAGCCTGAGAGAACAATTAGCATCAGCCTCACATGCCTCTGTTCTGGCTTTCTTCTCTAGGATAGAAAGAGAAACAGCCCATGTGCTGTTGAGAGCACTGCCAGATCCCAAGGCTTCTGTCTTCATGGGAGGAAGAGACCACAAGGGTGGGCTCAGTGGGGCTGGCCAAGTGTCAGGGGATGAGGTAAAATGCCGAGATGAGAGCTTCCTAGAAAGATAGCAGGCACACAGCTTGGCATCCTGGTTCTGTCCATCTTCAAGCAGATCAG
The DNA here is from genome assembly GCF_008692635.1 of Crocuta crocuta. Lineage (NCBI taxonomy): Eukaryota > Metazoa > Chordata > Mammalia > Carnivora > Hyaenidae > Crocuta > Crocuta crocuta. Next base: position 7,873,749 of record NW_027551561.1, on the reverse strand, counting down.
GCCACCCCTGGCCACCACGCCCCCTGCATCAGAATACAATGATCCCTAGAATTTGTATGGTCCCTCCACATTATTCATCCTGCTGGGGCGAGAAATAAATCAGCAACAGCCCTCAGAGCAACAGTCCCAGATTGTTACTCCATTTTCCTGATGTGTACATTGAGGGATGGAGAGTCAAGCCACCCACTGGTAACAGACAGAGACTTGACCATGGAAAAATAAAACCGTCCTCTGTTCACAGCCCTTTTCCTGAAATATCTGTAATTTCTGTTGCAAAAGCTAAATGGAGAAGAGACCTCCGTTGAGGGAAAATGAAGTGCTTGATTTAATAACACAAAGACACCAAGCCTCCTCTGAGAGAAGAGCCACCCAGAAGGACCCAATTCACCGTGGACCTTTTCTGAACTCCACCTTCCTGCAGCCCTTACAAGTCAGCCTCTGACCTGCAGTCCCTCCCGGTATTACAGGTGGCTTGCAACTCTTTATTGAAACTTGATGCACACAAAAGGCATGCACTCTCGTGAACGCACAGCTAGCTGAGCTCTCACAAAGCAGGCGCCTCTGCATGATCAATGCCCAAGTCAAGAATTAGAACATCATTGACCCCAATGAAGCATCCACCTCCATGTTTGGCTCTTGTTTCCTACTCCCACCAAGCATAACCACTATCCTCACTGCTACCAGCATAGATGAGTTTGCCTATTTTTGTACTTTTTTATAAGAATAGGTCATGTGAAGTATACTTCTGTATAAGACTTGTCTGTATTGTTGCAATAGTTGTGGGCCATTCATTCTCACTCTGGCACGGTGCTCTACTCTATGGATAGAGCACAATTTATGTATCCATTCTACACTCATGGTCACTGTGACATTTTCCAGGCTGTGGCTCTTAGGAATAGTGCCACTGTGAATCTTCTTATGCATGACTTTTGGTAAACACGTGCATGCATTTCTGTTGGGTATATATATACCTGAGAGTAAAATGACTATGTCATAGGGTAGCCATATGTTAAGCATTAGCAAATACTGCCAGTTTTCCAAAAACAGTTGTACCGATTTACACTCCTACCAGCAGCATGTGAGAGTTGTTATTTTTTTTTGTTATATTTTCCTTTTTTAAATTATTCTCTGGTTATTTGTGGGTATATCCAGAGATAGTTACAGTTTCAAATGCTTTAGTCCTTTATTCTCATGAATCATTAAACTATCCCCTACATGCTAATAGATGATTCTGACTCCTAAAATTGCACGGTTACACACATAATTTTATTTCCTCACTTGCTAACTCTTGCTCATCTTTCATGATGCTATTCAAGTATCACCTCCTCTAACTTGAGCCTGGGCTGGGCGAGGTACCCCTCCTTTTTGCTTCTGCCCCACTGGATGGTTTTTCCAGCCCTTCTCACTCATTCTTTAGGCACCTGTCTCCCCCATCAGTCTATCAGACCATAGCATGCTTCAGGGGAGGAGCTGTGTCTTAACCATCACTGCCTTCAGTACTTAATACTGTATAGAGCATGAGGTAGGCTCTATACATTCAGAAAATGTTGAATGAATGAATGAATGGATGAAACTTTCTACTAGATTGTAAGTCTATGGAAGGCAGGGTCCAAGACCTCTACTTCTCTTTCATTGCCCCTGTGGATTAATTAGGCACACATTAGGCACGTAATAGAGGCAATGAATTGGCATGAACTGCAAACCAACAGCTCCAGTTGCTTAAGGGAAAGACTCTTCTTGAAAACCACAAGGGCAGGGCTGGGCATACAAGACTCTCTGGCTGGAGTTTGGCAACATTTGGATCTTACTTCCTGCTACCTCTTCTCCTGTTACTCAGGAGGGAGAGTGAGGTGATTCAGACTCACTTCTCACCCACGCACAGAGCTGACTTTGCCCCACTTTCAACCTGGCTCAGGCTCTGATCTCCCAAGATCTGAAGTTCAGGAGCCAGAGCTGCAGTGATGGAAATAAAGCCCAACCTACCTCCTCCACCCCCAAGCCCTCAGGAGCAGATTCACAAGAGAGGGGCCCTGCTCTTGGCTCATTCTGGGCCTGTCCCTCCTCTGTCACATGTCATTCTCTAGAGGTAGAAAGCAGATCATGGATCCATGGTGGTCCTTCATGGGCTCCAGACAGCTAACAGGGAAGCCATAACATATGGGGCAGACTGAGACCCAATACTGACACCATTATTCCTGCTATTACCTAACTTGCAACATTGCGAGGTGTCTGGTCCAAACCGTGGTACCCACGATGTGCAGATAACTTGGAGAACAGCACATTTGCAATGCTCTAGTTAAGCTGGCATCATGCTTCTCATCAAGGGGACTGTAAACTCAGTGAGAAGAAAATGTGTAATGAAAGTTTAGTAAACATCTTGTCCCCACGTAAGAGGAGATTATTTCTACCAAAAGTTTGATAGAAAGTAATTATGAGCTGCTTTCCTCGAAGACTGGGAACTGACCATTTCTGATCCTAACTTCCAGCAAGAACCAAAATTATTTCTGTTAGGAGACACAAAATCTTAATAATAAACATAATCCTTAATCTTTCTTCAGGCTCAAAGGAATATAAGAAGATACATTTTAATGCAACGAAATAATAAATATTTCAAATGGTGGCACAGAAATAATAAGCAGGGCTTTGTGTTTCCACAGAGGCTCTGTTTTCAAGTTTGAATTCTGATATGGAAGTGCTGTGCATCCTTAGGTAAGTTAACTCCCTTTCTGGGCCTCAGGTTCCACATTTATAAAACATCTGCCTCCATGTCTGACATGGTGAGAATGTACAAAACTAAGTTTTTGCAACTCTTTAACAGAAATTGACTATGCATTTATTAAATATAAAATATTACACTTAGGCCCAAAGACACAGTGGCACATGTATTCATTCAACTATTATTTACCTCTGCCTACTATGTGCTAGATGCTGAGACACAGAAATATAACCACTGGCCCTGCCTATCATGAGTTCAAGGTAGAGTAACGACAACATGACATCCATGAGCAAGACAGATACAAGAGCGCACTGGGTACAGAGAGCCACACACTCTCTTGGGGGTGACAGGAAAGGATTTTCAGAGGAGTGAGCCTTTAGTGGTCATGAAAGACGCATCACCAGGAAGAGAGAGGAGAAAGAAAATGGATATTTGGAACTCAAACAGAGAACAGACACATCATGACTTCACGTTTCCAAACCAAATGGGAAAGCAAATGGGAAAGCAAGTGGAATCCAGCCAACTCTAAACCCAGAATGAGCCACCACGACGATGTGCTTGCTACGAGAAAACCCTCCAGCAGAGTATTGTCATCTCTGCTCCACACTGCCCTCACGCCCGCTGCAGCCCTGTCTCACTGGCTGCCTGACTCCAGGCAATTACCTCACCTTCCCTCCATCTCAGGTTCTCTGTCTGTAAGGTGAGAGGGTGGGCTGAGGCTGTAAGAAAACCCTTACTACCTGCACCATCTCTAGGACTATAACAATGATTCACCAAGAGCCGTCCCAATAAAAATTTAGACCTTTTAAAGCTTGAAAGATTTGGCTGCTCTAAACCCACCGGTTGAAATAATGAATGGTTCAACAAAATCACATTTACAAAAAAAAAAAATACAGCCACAGAGCTCCTCCTTTGAAAGAAGTGTGACTCAAGATTTATGAGAGAATTTTATAAAGAACCCATTTTAGATGGTAAGATCTGTTTGGAAGATGTCCGGCTTCTGATTTTATCATGACACTTTCACAGACACCAGGCTGGGGCAGGTGTTGTGACTCTGTCCCTACCACTTCTGCTTTTTACTGCTTCATGAAAGCCCCAGACCCACATCCCAAGTCACAGATGATTATTTTGCTTGAGGATTCTGAGTCTGTTTTCTTGTTTTCAACTTCTCCCCCTGTATAATTTTTCCAAGTCCCTAGCATTTACATAGACCAGAAAAGGGGATGGTCTATATCCCTCATTAACACAGGACAAGCCCAGACTCTTCCCTGTCCACACTGAGATGCTCTGTAGTGTGATCGGCTGGTCGCTTCTAGCCCAACGGGTAATCTTGGGCAGCTGCTCCTCAACCCCCCAGTGTGGGACATTGTGGACTCTTGAAAGAGGGACAGCCACTCTGTCGGTGCTGAGCATGTCCAAAACTATCCCTACTGGATGCACGAATTGTACTTCTTAAATAATCAGCCATTTCAGTCCTTCCCACAGACTTTCTTCAGATTTATTGTTGCCCAGATTTATTCCTGGTGACCATTCTTTTCAGACCTAGAATCATTTTCCTTCCCTGAAGATCAGCTCCTCTATGAAAGTGAACATCTTTTTCCTTTTTGAACTTCAAAACAGGGGTGCCTGTGTGGCTCAGTTGGTTGAGTATCTGGCTCTTGATTTCAGCTCAGGTTATGATCTCATGGTTCATGAGATAAAACTCCACATCAGGCTCAGTGCTGACAGCGAGAAGCCTATTTGGGATCTCTCTCTCCCTCTCTCTGTGCCCTTCTCCTGCTCATGCTCTTTCTCTAACTCCCTCAAAATAAACAAACTTAAGAAAAAACACTTTGAAACAAAAAGGGCCTTGTTATGTCCTCTTTCCCATTCAATGGGGCACTCCTGCTACCGTCCTGAGACATGGGAACTTACCCTGTTGATGTCCAGGTGCCCCTGCACAACCCTCTCCAGGAGCCACAGCACTGGCTTACCTTCCTCCCATAGTCAGAGACCCTCACTAGAGCAGAGAAAGGAAATAAAAGCAAATTCAGTCTTAGAAAGGCATCCTGCTACCTTTATTTATTCTGTTAATTAAAGTAATGAGAAAGAAAACCAGAAGCAGAAGCTGAGGAAAATTATCCCCTAGAATACAGTTTGGTTTTGTGACCATGAAATGTAGACCAAATGAGACAGTGCAGTAAGGAGGGAGACCTACTCCTTTAGTCAGTTCCTAGGAGTAGAAGAAAGCCAAGTGCATATTGGCACCTGGTTCTGGTACAAAATCCCCCCCCCCCCCCCCCTCTCTGAAA
>NW_027551561.1:7855679-7868682 GCF_008692635.1 Crocuta crocuta | reverse complement strand
CCCCCCCCCCCCCCCAGCTCTTTAAAAGCTGAAGTCAGTTCCAGGCTAAAGCAGACTAAGTGATAACAGATAGTCTAGAATCCACCTTTACATAGGAAAAGAGAGTTTTGACTCTTTCTGAGAATGGGCATTTTTAAGGAAGGCCAGAAAGCCCAAAAATCCTCTCTGGAGATGAGAAGGTAGGAGGGGCATGACCTTCGAAGGGAAAGATGAAGGCAACGAGGAAGGCTGAACTTGAAATTCACCCACCCCATGGTGTTGCAGAGGGTCTATCCTGACCCAGGGCTCCTCCTGGGACTGCTAGCTGCTGTCCCAACAATATTTGATCTCTGTGGTGAATACAAGGCTGCACACATGCAACGCAGTGCCTTTGCTTGTGTTCTAAGTTTTATTCCTCCAAGCATCTCAGTCTCTTCTCCTTGCCCCACTAACAAGTTTATGTATATAGGCATGCATTCGCACGTGCGCACGCGCGCACACACACACACACACACACACACATGCCCACTTACATGCACACACACAGGTCTCTGCATCCAAATCAGTTTTGTAAAAATCAAAAGACTGGCCAAAATGCCAAATCCTCCATGAAGCCCTTTTGGATCTTCCTTGTTTAGAAAGTCCATGGCACCTTCTTTGGCCTTCTATCCTATAATGGATTCATGTCTTACAGCCATTTACGAATGTGCTTTATCTCCCCACTAGTTTGTAAACTTTTCATGTGCAAGAGCCCTATCTTACTCATTTCTGATTCCTCACAGTGCCCACAGCAGTGGGCCATATTGGAACTTAACCTGAAAGGGGTCTTTGTAAATATCTGCTGAATAAATTATCCTCCTTAGCCAAAAATCTTTGGGTGGAAAGAAACTAGGGAGTGTGGATTCTTATGGGGCGACCCCTGTACACAGATCTTAGACAAAGCTCTGAAAATACAAAATGAAAAACATGTCTGCCTCAATATGTCTTGGAGCTCCAAGACATAAAAGGATATTGATAAATGCAGTATGGTCAATGAAGAATGGCAGAGGTCCCACTTACCCAACCTGGGGCAGAGGTTTCCCAGAAGAGCATTTTAGAGGGATGACCTTGAAATTCTGCCATTAGAATTCATCTGAGCCCTTGCAGGCAGCAGGAGGAACCATTCAAAAGTGCTTGATCCTCTGACAGGCATGGGGACCACAGCATTCCAAAGGAACCAGGCTCCCAGCACTGGATGCAGGGCAAAGGCAGAAGGAACTTTGCATAGCTTCCAAACTTCTTGGGGGCTTGATTAATTGCTTTAATTAGCCAGACCGTAACCATTAAGGCACGTGGCATGGACGGTAATAACACAAGAATGGGACCCAAGATTAGGTGTAAACAACAGCAGTGCTGGACCCAGAGGCTGGACTCTGCTTTCTGAAGCTGGTCCTGGAGCCAGAGAAGAGAAATGTGCAGGGCGTGATCAAAGGCGGACTGGTGCTGATTAGCACCGAACATCTTACCTTGTCAGCACCAGCTCCCAGGGTGAATTAAGTACCTACAAAATGAATGTGCGCCTGGAAAATCTCCAAAATGGATTTTATTCTTGCCCAAATGTTACCCAGTATTTTAATTAACCTGGGCTTATTGTTCTAATTACTTGAGTTTTATACCGTGAATTGCTGTTCGGGACTGGTGACGATCAGTAAACACAATTACTGTGTATATTTCCAGCAAAGCTTTGCCCTTCACATTTTATTTAAAAAATAATAATTAGTGACATAAATCTTTAATTTCTAGTTCACTGGGGCTAACAAACTGAGTAGGATGGGGGGGGGGAAGCTTTCTTAGAATATCAAGATCTGGTCTTAATAGCCTCCCACCATCAGATACCTTGATAGGTTTACTTCACTTTGAGCAATATCAGGTGCAAAAGTTAGGGATGCAAAACTCCACCACAATATATCACTGAGTGAGAAAAAAATAACACATAACAGAATGTAGGTAACAATAGCACTTTTTAATAATTAAGAAAACACTGTGTGAATGTGTGTTTGAGTATGTGTGCTTAAAATATACATGGAAGGATATATATGTATATGTACATACATATATATATGTATATATATGTGTACACACACACACACACACACACACACTAATCTGTTAACACTGGTTAGTTACCGTTGGAAAGCAGGACTGGAGGCATTAGGGAGGCAGGAGAAACTCTTCATTTTTATTTTATAAGCTTCAATATTGAAGACTGAATTGTATAACAGAAGTTTACTTTTGCAATTAAAATATTTTGTAAAATCTGAAAATCACCACTCCTTGTATGAGCCAAGGGCACAGCAGCACAAAGAGCCATGCGAGGGGAGCCCATGAATGGAGGGTGGCTGCAGCTACACAAGCCTGTGGTCCTAGAGCACCCTCTTTGGTTGTCACAGTGACATCTTTTAGAACCTGAACCTCTCTTCCTGCCTCCCTGGCTTCTGCTTTGGAACCTGCTCCTATAGTTTACAATCCAGCTTCTTTGCTTCTCTATCCTTTATCTCAGAACACATGCTCTCTTCCTGCATTGGTTCCTTGACCCCTAGCCTGCTTCTGTCTTTGCCCATCTTGGTGTCTACCTTAATGTTCCAGCGCGAGCCTTTTCTAACCACCTGTGCCCCAAAGACTCAGCCACCACCCAGTCATCATCCAGCGGGCCATATTCTCATGACATCCTCCTTCAAGGTCCTCCTTGTGGGCTCCCAACTCAGTCTAGTGTTTAGTGATACATATTTTTGATTGACATGACCCTGAAACCCAAGCTAATTATTTATTTCTAGGGTTCCACTAAAGACAATTAACCTAGCCAATGCAGAAAAGAAACCAAGGAGGTCAGACTTGAGAATTACTACTCAGGTAACTTCCTGAGAGATTCTCAAGGATAGGTTTTATTTGCTTGATTTTTACCTTACGTGCCATATTAGAAGCTAATTTCCACCTAAGATGTAATTCCCAAGAATTACATTCAATTGGATGTACCTGAAATGGAAATAGATTAAAATGTCACTCTCCTCTCATTTGAAGGGTAGGTGGGTGATAACTAGGTCCTGAGATGCTCACTTACTCATTTACCCAGAATGTATTAATTCATTCTTAAAAACTATTCATTCCCCCACTATGGGCAGGCAATACACACTTAAGATGCTGACATGAAGTAGAAAAGGTTCCTGTTTCAAAGAGCTCAAAGTCAACTGCACGGACGGATGTGGGGGGTTACAGCTACAAGGGTGAAGTCAGGCACATGTACGTACCAGGTACAGTGGAGGCACCAATTAGCACTAGACACTAACTAGCTCACAATTCACACTAAAGGAAATGCTGACCTGATAGGCACTGTCTCTGGCCTCAAAGAGCACATCATCCAGTAAGAGAAAGAGAGAAAATACTGCAGGAGAATGTGAAAGCATCGTCGAGGGTATCGAGATACAGAAGACACTAGCTCTCAGGCTAGCGATAGATGGCCTGAGAGAAAGGGCCAATTGAACAATCTTAAAGAATGATGACTTTGTGTGCCAAACTAAACAGGAAAGGGAGGAGAAGGATGCTCCAGGTAGAGGGAGGAGCTTGTGCAAAGGCATTGTGTATCCCTGGACAGGTCAATAGTTTAGGATGCCTGGAGCCTAGAATGTATGTTGGAGAGGACTGGCTGGGGATAGCAGGTCCCAGGGTGAAAGGGTCCTGAAGGTCTGCCAAGGAATCTGCACTGTATTCTGCAGACAACTGAGAGACTCTTGAGAACATTAAGATCATGACCTGAGCCAAAATGAAGAGTCAGATGCTCAACCAACTGAGCCACCCAGGCACCCTGAAAACTTATCCAATTTATGAAGCACTTCCTCTGTGTCAGCCTCCAAGCTGGTGTCAGACACCTGCCTGCTCTTCCAGTGCACATAATAGCACCGTGGGAGGTGGAGGTGGTGTGATGACTCCCTTTTGCAGAGGAGGTGAATCCAAGGCAATTCACAAGGTCACACAATTAGAAAGCGAATCAGGTTCTGAACCTATGTCCAAGCCAGTACTCTGCCATGATTTATTACCTGCTGTGGCTTCCTTCTTCAAGGGTCAGGATAATAAAGGCCCTGGAACACACTGTAGGAGGATCATGGTGGAGATGGTGTTCCCTATGTCGCTCTATGCAACAAATATTAGGTGCAGTGTCATAAATGCCTCAGGGACTTGTGATGAATTCCATTGGGAATGTAATGCCTAGGAAACATTTTCTTTCTTAGGATCATGTGTTTTCTCATAAGATGATAATCATTTAATCCATTCTTTTCCACTCTTGGCTTGTTATTGGGAAGACCCAAACTCCATCCTTAAACTCAGTAACTATCTCAGCCAAGTAATTAGAATATATACTCTCCCAATCTTTTAGATGCTTTGTGGCAATGTCCTGTTTTATTGTATCCATTTCCTTTGTTTTAAGATACCTCAAAGCTTTTTGGTATACAAAAGGAGGAAGTGTAAGAACATCACAAAATGTGCTTTATGCTTAATCTGGCTTTTCTTTTGTCCGTTACTCTGAACAAATCTCAGAACAAGTGCTACAGTGGGCAGACTTATGACTTCTCCTTCCCTGGGTTCCATCTGTGATGCACTCTCAGCTACGTTTCTCTTTGACATGACGCTAAGCAAGTTCCTGGTCGTTGGACAGATAGGAAAGCTGAGGCTCAGAGCCCAGATAGTAAGGAATGGAAATGAGATTTGAATTGAGGTATCTTTGATACGAAAACCTGTTTACTTTTTCCTCTGCTGTAGGAGGTCCAATTTCCTTCATCTTTTTGTGATCACACAGGATTGTACGTCTCCTGCAACCTCCCTGTCTCCCTACCTGGTCAGCTCCACCAGTTAATAAAAAGGCAAAAAAAAGAAAGAAGAAGAAGAAGTAGTAATAGTAGTAGTAGTAGTAGTAGTAGTAGTAGTAGTAGTAGTAGTAGAAGGAGAAGAAGGAGAAGAAGAAGGAGAAAGATCTGGTCCAGTCTATATAGATAGGACTAAACATCCAGACTGGCTATTTTCCTGACCTAAAGTAAGTGCTTTCAAAGCATAAAAATAGAATCTTTCTTTTCCACTTATCTTTGTCCTTAAGAATCAGAGAGTGGAGAATGTCAGACTCCCTGACTTGTCTATCTTTGAAAAAAAAAATGTTTTTTAATCTTTTCCATTGAGCTCTTATGGTTTTTATGCGGCCCAGTAATGAAAACTCAGTGTGCAAATCCTAACATCAAATCCATGTTACATAATAAACCCCCGCCTTCCAGCCCTCTCCAGAAGAAATTCTTCTGTACCCTGATGGCCATCTTACTGTCTCTCTGTCCTGGGGGCAGAACCATAGGCTCTCATCTCGTATCCACATCTCAAAAAGCCCAAGTTCCTGGAAATACACCTGCTCGGCCAAGAAGGAATTGTGTCCTTGGGAAAACCCAGCAGACATGGATAATACTGTGCCTCATGGTCTGGGATGGAAGGAAAGAGAAAGAAATAATAAGGAAATTAACATTATCATGTTCAAAACCGTGCTGAGTGATAACTAAGCTAGCTTCATTAATCCTCACGATAGCTTTTCAATGAGGTTTCAGTCAGGAAACTGAGGGTCTGAGTGGTAACATGACCCAACTTCATGACAACTAGCAAAGATGGGGGCCACAAAGCCAAGCCAGTGTCTAGCTACAGACCCCATTGCTTTTCCTCTTCATGACCTTGCCATGCACATATAACCACAGACAAAGCAAACCCTGAATAACCCACAAAGACTAACATGTCTTCTGTGAGACAGGTCCCTGCCAGAAGGGGTCACCAAGGACAGCTTCTATTTGCCCAAGTCTCCACATCAGCAATCCCTCCATAGAGAACCCCTGGGCCAGAACAGTCTCTGCCACCATCCTGTGTGGTGTCTCAGGATGGCTCTCTCTCTCTCCCTCTCACTCTCTCTTAGCTGGCTGACCCATATAGAGACAAGTCTCTTTCTCCTTGGATTCAGCCAGGAAACAATGGGAAAACTTCAAACAACATATGTAATAGGCAAGTACAAGAGAGAAAAATATGAATGCAGAAATTCCATCAGCTTCACAAGGAAGGCATTTCTTAACAAATGTCACACAGGAGCCCTCCCATCCAGGTATCCATGTCACAACAACTAGAAGGGTTTTTAGCTCTGGATTTCGTGAAGAAAACACAAAGATTTGTTGTGAATGAAGAGATCTACACTACTCTGATGAAAAAGCTATATATTTATTGGGCATAATAATTTACAATAAACCATCCATACAGTGGATTATGATACCAGATGGTAAAACAAGCAATAACTCAAAAAAAAAAAAAAAAAAAAAAAAAAAAAGAATAACCTTTCACCATTGTGGTTAAGGAAACATTTTGAGTCTGGTCGGGATTCCTCCCCTAGTGTGAAGGGCTGCTCGGGGACACACTGCCTTGGCCAAGGTTCACTTCCAGTCCTTGTCTACCAATAATGGAAAACCCTGCAATTTGCCTCTTATTCTTCACTGATTCTTCCTGATGATCTTTATGGATACATTTACTTCTCTCCAAAATGCTAAGAATGCCTCTCATTGCCCTTCTTGTTCATGGGGTGACCAAGAGGTCCTACTCCACTTGATTTTGCTGACTTCAAGTGTTCTGCATCTAGGGCCTTTCTGATGTCTGCCATGTTATCTCATGAGTAGACTCTATGATATTTTCTCCACTGTGCACTGGGAAAGGCATGATATACTACATTTTGCAGAAAAGTCACTTCCTACCTTGAAGCCCATGATGAATTGGAATTCCCCCATGAGGCAGAAACTAGGACACCATGACACTTCTTATGTAGCACCATTAAAATCCCACTAACAACACAGTTCAGAACACTGCCATTTAAGATCAGCTACCGTTCAAAGCCATTATAGGTCAGGCACTGGTTTTTAACAGGTTACACATACTATTCTCATTTGATTACATTTTCACAGAACTCTACAGTGCCAGTGCTAGTAGCTCCACAATAAATATGAGGAAAGAGTGAGTTGGAGAGATGATAAGTGTCATGTATGTCACACATTATGGAGTTAGGTCCTTACGTGTCCTCCTCCCCTGCCTCCCTCTGTGCTTGACATCATTCCTAAAGACCTCTGTGGGGCTTGAACTTTATTCTGAAGGCCAAAGGGATCCCCAAAGGGTCTAAAGAAGACTAGTGGGGTACTCTGCTTTGGTAGCAGCCTGGATAAAATAGGTGGGTGTAGCAGGATTCCAGATAATGGGAGTCAGAGTCAAGTCAAGTAGGACACCTGGGTCTCTGACGTGGGTGGCTGGATGGATGGTGGAGCCATCCGCTGAGGTGCGAAACTTAAGAAGAAGGTGTTTGGGGAAATAAAAGGTGAGGAGGTCAACGTTAGTCATGCTGAATTTCAGGTGTCTGAGGAGCACCCACTGAAGCATACAAAAGGAATAGCATACACAGGCATAGAACTGGCAGAAGCTGTAGGTTTAAAAGCCATCACTTCATCCATGAGCTGAAACTAGGAAAGTAGATGGTTCTCCAAAGAAAGCATATGGAATAGGAAGGGGGATGAAGGGAGATGACAGGGGATACAGGGGACCCTAGATATGTAGCTTATGGCAGGGAAGTTTCTCCTCTCTGTTCACTGAAAACTTCCAGCTCTCTTCCTGGTCTCTGGGATGTCTACCTCCTCTCTCCAACTTGCATTTCAGGGTACTAACAGAGTTGAGATCTCCAAGCATGGATAGAAGGAATTCCCCCTCCATCTCCCACACTTCTAGAGCCTCTGCTTATAGCAGGGCAAACAGAGTACATGATAAATCAGCAGTGTCTTGCCCATGAGACAGATGTATGCTCAGAGATTGGGTTGCCTTGCATTTCCCCATCCTATTATCACCTCCTCCCTGCAAACACACATACCCAGCAATTGCTACAAGCAACCAGAATATGAACAGGAAATATATTATCTAGTAGAAACAACACAGTCTTGGGAGTCAAACAGACCCGATTCAAATCTCAGGTTTAATCTGTAACCTTGAACAAATTATTTCAACTCCAATGGTCAGTAATTGGACCTGTCTGTGAAATGGGCTAATTCTCCCCAGAGACCTAGAAACAGTTAAAAAGGCCAAGTGAGCTCCAAGGCAGCCAAGGGACACCTTGCACACAGCAGGAAACCCTACCTCCCCCATCTCAGGTGGAGCCAGAGCCATGCAGAGATTCTGAGCTTCATACTACTCCTCCCAAGTCTTTTGAACCCAGAGTGAGTTATGACAGTTCTGTGTTTACCCATCTGCTTCTCTAACCAGAGGATGGAAAATCAGGCTCTGTGATTCCCAAGAAAGCTCTAGCTCTTGGACCAGATTAGTAATACTAAGACAAAAATGCAACTTTCCTTTTTTTTCATATATAAAAGGATAAGAAAAATTTTCCTCCCAGCCCTCCAGCAATCTTGTGTACAAACATCATTGAAATCAGCAGGTGTACGTTCCAAGAGAAGACTGTGTCTCTTGGACTCTTTTGAGTAGTTTTCCCCTTCTGGAAAAACATAAAAAGAGAGAACAGCAGAAGATACAAAGTAAGGATCAAACCCACGCACAACAGTGTCCAAATTCTTCAGAGGCATTTTTCACATAGGTTCTAAGCCTGAGGATGAAAGTGCAGGCTGTTCCCTCAGATCAACACTAGTCTCTAGCCTCTGCCTTTGTTCATGCACATTCATCACCTGAATTAAGGAGGCAGTGTTAGTGCTCAGGATTGCTCTGAAGAGGAGACAGGGCATCTCTAGTCTAAGGTTGATGATGAGCTCAGGTGTATACAAGTCGTAGAGAAACACAAATCCTAGAGATTAGCCCAACTGTGTCATCTTAAAAATGAAGGACCTATTCCCAGAGAGGAAGAGTGACTTTCCTAAAGTCACAGGATAAATCAGTGGCAGATTTGGGACATACACTCAAAGCTTGTGACTCCCAAGTACCACTGTCATTCCAAGAATCACCTGCCCCCTGCCCTGAGCATAAATATCCTCTCTTACCACCACAGATTGGACATACAAATAGATATCAACAGGAGTTAAGATATGTCAAGGGCTCAAAACACCCAGGCTTCAATGGACCACCATCAAACAATGGTATTATAATAATATAGCATATTAATATTAAAGTAATATGATATAGTATAATAGTAATATACTCTAATTAGAATAATAACATATCTCAATAAGTGAGTGTAATACTGTGATAATATTATTCTGTTACTCAGTTTTGAATAAGACCCTTGACTGACAAAGGCATCATCTTGCTTGACTCCATGGAGTGGGGAGGAGTAATGGTATTCTAGGAACAAAACATCCTCCAGGGATAGGCATTCTTCATCAAATCTTTATTTAATGCCTACTACATGCCAAGCATGCGCTCAACTTTGAAATTACTGTCAAAGATGAAATGTTCCCTAAGATCTCATGGTCTGGTGGGAGAACAGATACAAGGAGCATTCATTGGCACTGTGAAATGATTTGTGTCAGTAGAAGTCAATACAATGGGATTTGAGTGTTGGACTCAAAGGTTAGAGGTGGAGGGTACACCTCAGTTTGTGTGGTCAGTGATACCATCCTTTGGTAGAAGGACTGGAAGAGGAAGGAGAGGATGTGCTAAGGGGAACAGAGGAAGAAGGATGATAGCAGTGGTGGTGAAGGTGGTGGTGGTACAGGAAGAGAAGAGGGTGATGATTTCAGTTTGGGACGTTCTACATTCAAGCAGTCTAAGAGGCTCCTAAGTTACAGGGATTCTGTCTGTAAATCCCAGCTTCTTGTGGGATTTCCTCTCTTCCGATATTCTAGCTTACAGCTCCTCTGTTCTGCCATTTACATCCTGCATTTCAAAAATGCATTGAAACATCTAATTCATGGATCTCTTCTTTGTCTTTGAAAGTACTCTTTTTTTTTTTTTTTTTGCTATCAGTTTGATGGGGCTTATGGAGGTAAAAGATACATGGCTACAGACAATCCACCATATTTAACCAGGAGTTTCAAAAGTCACTATCTGAATGGGAGGATAAGTGAGAGGGGAGAGAGGAAGCGAAGGAGGAGGGCAAGGAAGAAGAAAAGAAGGAGGCAATGGCAGACACACATCACAGAGAGGAGCTCTGCGATGTAGCCATGGAACCAGGAGGTGGTGGCAGTGGACGACAGTCGCCACTTTATTATTGCTTATTGCAACATCCTGAGAATTTGTCAGCCCCAAATCAGGGGGGTCCTTTCAACATATATAGGCAGCAGCTACCATGATGCCAAGCTCCTCCATGGCTCAGTCAGCTCAGACCATGTCTATCTGAAGAAGGACATGGAGTTGTCACTGAATGGGTTGACCCGTTCACTGAAACTACCTACTCAATGTTGTTATTTTTTCTACTAAAAAAAAAATAGCTCTTAAACCATGTAGATGATTCATAATGTCTTTAATATGTAGGTGGCACTGCCTTTCACCAGAAATAGACCAGCTCAACCAACTTCTTTGGTATCATAGAGGTTAAATCTATGCTTGGAATAAAATTGCTCCTTTTATTTCTTTTATCCTCCTACCTTCTTTCCTTTTTCCATTCATCATTCACTCATTCAATAACACAGAATTATTGTATATCTACAGTATCTAGCTCCTGGGCAAGGCTCTCTTGCTAGGGTTTGGTTCATGATCCTGAGGCTGGCAGGACTTGCTAAAGGCAATACCAGGAGAGGTATTAAAATAAGGCAACCCAGCAGGCCTTGGAAATCATAAAGGAAGGGGATTCCAAGATCAAATCCCAATGGCTTTGGTTAAGGCAAGAGAAGACGTAGAAAAAAAAATAAGGATCATAAAGCAGAAAATCCTGTGAGCAGGAATGAAACATGACCACTGTCTAGAATCTAGGACTCGAAACTTGGAAAAAGCCTACCTCCCCTTGGAGAGGGGGAGGAAGTGATGAAGTAAAAGAACCGTGCATGGTTGTTAAGATTTGAGGAAACACTATCTCATTAAAGAGGAACATAAATTTGGAGGTTTCTTAAATAATAAGTTGAAAGCCTCTGAGTCCCTTCTTTCTCAATTAACTTGATTCTCTATCCCAGCCAAGAAAGCCCTTTTATTAAAGCTAAAGTTCCTTTGTTTAAGATTCCGTCTTTTTGGGCTCGTTAGCATTTTAAAGGATGTTTGCATGCTTGTTACTTGTCTGACTTTCACTTCATCATGTTGGCACCTGATTAATTGTTACTATTTTCATTAAGGAGCCTCATGTTGATTCTTCTTGCTCTGTGTCTCTCAAATGTATCCCTTAATTATTCTTTTCCATGGGGGATATTCCTTGGTAATATTGCTTTCCATTCCCACCATCATCACGTGCTGAGGCCCTCATTATTTCAAGCAGAGAAGATTGCAATGGTCTCCCTGTCTTCTCTGCTTCCCACCTCCAATCCCTTCTCCTACCTGTTGAGAAACTAATTTTCTAAAAAGCCTCATATTATATATATTCCCTCACTCAAATTTCCAGCAAATGAAACAAAAAAAATATAATACAATCCTCCTCCTCATTATCTAAATAATAAAGTACACGTGCACGCACATACACACACCCACACACACCAATGGAGCTTTACACCTCCTTTGTGCCTTAATTTGTTTATTCACCTTCATGTACAGAGAATTTTCCCTTCTCGGCCTCTGTTCACAGACCTGAGCTACCAAATTTCTATGAATGAAGCCCTTAAATAGACCTCCTTTTCTCAATACTTTTCAGGTATTGTTATTTCCTCTGCCTGGAACTCCATCTTTTCTTCCCTCTGTTATAGACACTGTAGTGAAGTGGAAGGAAGGAATACTTTAGGGGAGTCCCTGGGTGTGTGGCCTTGGACAAGTAAGTCACTGACACTCTCTGGGGCACAATTGCCTTTTCTCTAAATTAGCCCCAGGAGACTGGACCAGCTGATCACTAAAGAGCTCCTAGCTCTTACCTGAAGGGAAGCCTACCCCGGAGTCTCCCTCACCTGCTCTTCCCAAGGTGGCTGTCCTTGATACAGACAATCACACTATGGCTTGAAAATGAGGGTAGCTGGACTCAGTGTATGACATATCTAGAACTGCATTTGTGCTACAAGTCTAAGAGCCAAAGCTAACAGATCCATAAATGGCTCTTCTATTTCAGAAGGCAATGATACAAATTAGAATGTCTGCTTTAGTTACCTCTGCCCAACAAGAGTGCTAGCATTGTATGTGGGCACCAGACTTCCCCTGAACTTACATGCCACCCCAGGCAACATGAGTCTGCAATCAGGTTTTGACGCTGGCAGCTTAACCCAAGCATCAGCAGTGAGGCAAAGAGTGGAAACAAAAGGATAATGCCTAGATATATAAGAGACTCACAAGATGTTTATATTTTCAGAGTATTTCACATACATCATGGAGCTTGACCCTCACAAGAGCCAAACGAGGAAAGCAAATTAGCAACAAGTATTACTGAAGTCTACAATGTGCCAGGCCCTGCTGAAGGTATAAGGATACACTGGTGGACAAGCTCAAGATCCTTTCCTTAATGGGACTGACATTGTAGCAGGGCAGAATCCATTGCACTGAGGTGAATAGGAAAATCCTAAAAGAGGCACCAACAACTATTGCACAATCGTGGGATAAATGCACTGGCAAAAGTTTGATAGTTAATGATAGCAACTACCATTTATTATTCAACAAATATTTACTGAATGCTTCCTATATGCCAAGTTCTGTGCTAAATGCTTTACATATGTTATTTTATTTACTCTTTATGCTAACCCTGCAAAGCAGATATTATTATCTCCATTTTTCAAATGAGGAAATTAAGACTCGGAGAGTTTAAGGAGCCTTCCCAATTTCCCCTAGCTGGCTAGCATTGGAGCAGAGTGGGGAGACTGGTTAATCCTGTTTGCAGGAGCAGGGGAAAGCTGCAGGGGTGGGGAGGGGGTGAGGGGAGGGGTGGTGGTGAGGGGAATGTGGAAAAGGG
>NW_027551561.1:7751534-7855483 GCF_008692635.1 Crocuta crocuta | reverse complement strand
GAGCCTGTTTCAGTCTGTGACTCCCTCTCTCTCTGACCCCCCCCTGCTCACGCTGTCTCTCTCTCTGTCTCCTAGAAATAAATAAAACATTTAAAAAAAAAAAAAGAAAGAAAATATCTGCACAGCACACTGGGGCAAGTGGACAAGGCTGTGGTCTTGAGCAGTCCCTGAGACTCCTGCTACCCCAAGCCTGCCCTATGACCCCAAAATACCTACACTTCCTATAACCCATTGTGTAACACAACACACAGGCTCTGAAGCTCTGTAGTAAGCAGCAGAGAGTCATTGAAGGATTTTAAGCCAAGGAATGACAAAATCAGAATAGCAGAGTAGGGACCGGGTTGGAGAAGGAGGAAATCAGAGGCAAGGGATCCAGTTAAAGCTGTAATGAGAGGGTAAGCTGTAAGCTGCAGACCAGGAAAGCCCAAACCTAGGCGGTAGCAGCAAGAATGGATCACCATGGGCTTGAGATTTAGGAGGGCAGCACCAACAGCCTCTGGTGATGGATGGAATGTGGTGAGAGTGATGGCTTAGTTAAGAAGAATTCCAGGATTTCTAGGTTAAAAAGGGACTCAGAATTCATGACTTAAATGTCACTTCCCATGAGTAAAATTCCAGTTCCAAATTTAAAAGGATGTATTGTCAATACTTTATAAAACAGTGCAGACATTTCACATTTCTCTGTATCAATCAATGACTATATATGCAAAAGGGAAAAATAGACTTAGGCACACACATGCATGTGCACATGCACAAATGCACGCACGCGCACACACACACAACTCTTCATGGGAAGTGTGCATTCAGGAAGCTGGTAGAGGAGTTACATTCGTTGAGATATTCTGATTTCTGACACTCCTTGGTAAGTTGGATTTCTGCTGTTCCTATTCCTGTCAGCCTATTGCACCAGACTTCCAAGTCCTACAGAACAAAACCCTGAAATGTTTCCGATGGAGACACGAGCTTTAGAACTGTTTTCTCAACGAGAATTCTATTTCTCTTTCATTGTTTCTTCCTCCAGGGGAATAAAATGTGGTAAAAACTGGTCTGTCATTGTTTTTAGTTTAAGAAACAGAAAAGAGATAGAAACATTTAAATACCACAAAACTCCTTTTTATAGAAGAACTAAACACCCACAACATAGCCCAACTGGCAGTGACATAACTAGTTTGGAATGGAAAGCCAGGTGCCCATCACTGTTTGGCCATCAAGGAAATGACAATAAGGAAAGTTCAAGGTGAGAGCTGAAACAATGGGCCAATGGGAGAGTAAAACCTTTGTTAGCCATACTCTCTCTTCCCAAAGAAATAAGTCATTCTTCTGAATAGTCAACATTTCTAAGAGTTAAGGATTTATTTTCTCCTTGAAGAACAACAACTTTTTTTAATGGAACCATTTGGCGAAAACTCCTTCTGAAATGCATGCCAGTCTTTCCTATATTCTTATACAAATTATACAAAACAAAATGTAATTGTGGTGACACAAGTCTATCATAATTTCCAAAGATTATTTTTGGGTTAAAAGACCCAGGACTATTTGAGCTGTGTGGTGTTTGCCCAGGATTAAATGGTATCTTTTTTTTTTTTTTTTTTAGTCTTTTGTCTGTTTTTATAGTTGTTTTGTCTGCTCCTTGGTTGTCAGGCTTTGGCTACACATTGGGCTATCAGTACTCCTGAATCCTAAGCCTCCTTGTTCCTTTTCATAACACATATTGCTTTTATTCTGCTGAAAGCCTGCAAAAACAGTGCCCAAGCATGTGACCAGGATTGTATGTAAAGGAAAAGTAAGCATGCTGTGTAATAGACAAGGGCCCACTCATGCTTCAACCACGTGGTGGTATATTTAGTGTCTGCAAGATTGTAGAGTATAATAGTGGGGGGTGAGAGAGGATTTGACATCAGTAAAACTTGATTTTGACCTTCAATAATTCACTTGCTATTTCTCAGCCTCAGATTCCTTCTTGGTACAAATAGAAATAATAACATCTCTGTACTTCACTCAGGTTACTGTGGGGATTAAGTGAGATAATGTGTGCAAAGTTCCCAGCACTGGGTCTACCACATTACTAGCCTCAATTAATTAAGGCTATTATTATGATTATTATTATGGATTTTGCAACATGCATTGTCACTGCTCAAACTGCTCAAATGTATTCTTCCTTATCTCCCTGCACTGCCTCTAACCTAGAAACTAGAGTATTATGACTGTTAAGACCAAGCAGAATTCCAACCATAGTTAAAGATAGAAGCATAGATTATAACTTTAGGGAGATGCTCAGGCCCTTCACGCAGTCCAGATCCAGCCAGGGTCAAATGCATCAAACCAAGTTGTCCAACCAAGAGTTTAATCACAAATCAGAGTAAGGTCTGCAGGCAGAGGCTGGGAACAGATGATGAGACACAGCAAGCAGAAAGTACACACGGGAAGCATTACCTCCAAGGTAATCCTCACCCAAAGACCTTCCTTTACTGGGGACAATTTAGCTTCTGAGACAGTTTTTATTACAGGTCACTATTTGGTCACAGAGCATCTAGCACATGAGTCATTGCTAGAATAGACACTAAGGTGGAGGTCCCGGAGGAGCCTGAAATGCAGAGACCGAGGATCCAGGAGTTAGGAGTCAAGAGGAAAACACCAGATTGGGCGTGAATCCCAGTGATTGTATCCAGCCACATCAGGGCTGTCTCTGTGGGTCACTTTCACTGGTTGGTGGATGGTGCCAGGGTGGAGAGGTGAGGTTAACCAAGAGGTCTGGGGCTGCAGTGCCCAAGACCCAGTGGTACCACTCTGTAGAGACAGAAAACTTTCTGCTACCAATGTGCCTTCTCTCCAAGCTTAGCTCTGTCAAGTTTGCTTGAGTTTGGTTTGTCTAAAATCTAAAAGAACCTATTTGTTTGTAAATCCTGTCTCTCCTACTTCCCCTCTGACCATTGTTTGTGCGTTTCCCTAAAGAGGTGATTGGGTGAGTGTGCCCCGCATGCTCAGATCTTGTTACTCTAGGCTCTTTCACATCCAACTCAATACATTGGCATCCTTATTCTAGTCTTTGTTCTTAATGACATCACTTTCCAATGACAGCATCACCATAATTTGTTTGGCCCTTCCCCTTACTGTTGGGCATATGAACTGTTTTTACTTTTGTTTGGTGTTTTTTTTTTTCTATCATGAAAATCCTCACTGTGAATACCTTTGTGCTTTTTCTTTACTTTTGGATTATTTCCTTAGGGAACCTACTAGGGTGTGGGACTGCAAGATGAAAGGGTATGAACTGTTTCACGGCTCTTATTACACATGAAGTTTATGAACTTGCCTTTATAACTCCAAGCACTTTCAGGGAACTGTTTTGAATCTAATGTTATGTGTTAGTGCTGTCGGCTGCTGAGAAATACTAAATGAGTTAACTTAAGTACTGTTGGGCTAGAGAAGTATTGATTAGAAAGGAGAAAGCAAGGCTGGGGTCTGGAAGGAAGGAAGGAATGAAAGACAGAAGAGGGAGGGAAGAGGGAAAGGAGGGAGGGAAGGAGGAAGGAAAAAAGGGAGGAAGGAAGGAAGGAAGGAAGGAAGGAAGGAAGGAAGGACAGAAACAGAAAGAGGGAGGGAAGAAGGGAGAGAGGGAGGGAGGGAAGGAGGGATGGAAAGAAGCAGGCAGATAGGCTGAAAACCCATGGTTTGTAAAGGTGAGTTCCTACTTTATGGCCATGTGATGGCTCTCAACATGTAAGGTCATTTAGATGTTGAGAGAGGACATATTTTCTGTAGCCTTTTCAGCCTGGCACTTATACCCATGGGTATGTTCCTAAACCTTTCCCAATCACTAGGCTTGTATAGTTTTAGCTCTGCCTGTTATGATATCATGGAAGCTGGGAATAGCTCCAGATGAATAGTGGATAGTAAGAACCTAGACTCTGTTTTCACTTCCTTCATCTCCCCAAAGATTTTTGCAAAACTCTGAATTATGCTACCACCCACTTTGGTTTTTTCCCCCTTCTAAACTCCCAACTTCCTGCCTTTCAAATAATTATCAACACATTGAAGTCATACCTGGGTTGGAATCCTGGTTCTTGCACTGTGTGACATACTCTGTGTGACTCCAGGGAAGTGACTTCACTTCTCTGAGCTTCATTTTCATCATCTTGAAAATGAGGCTTTATTCGATGCCTGAAATCCAGCTCAGTGAATGTTTGTATTGTATGATTATGGGTGTTACCATGGCTTAAGCTGTGCTTAAACTAACAACAGAGAGAATGGGATTGGAAAGAAAAGGCTTCTATGCCCCCATTCATAACATGGGAATAATATTACCCAAATGGGAAAGTCATCAGGGAGAATCATTATATGGTTCACATAATAGTAGGTGGTAGGTACTCTGTTGATTTTCCTCTTCTCTCTTCTCTCCTCCCTCATCTTCTTCTTCTCCCCTCTCCTCCCTTTCTCTCCCCTCCCATTCCCTTATCCCACCTCCCCTGTCCTGCCCTTCTCTTCCTGTCTTCTGTTTAGATAATCACACAGATTCATACTTCTGCAAAAGAATGTGCTGAAATCCTTTCCTTTCTGCTCCTCTGGTGGGTGGACAGGCAAGATAAACTAGGAGTAGAGAAACCCAAGGTAGAGGTTTGGCCAGATCATTTATAAAGGAAAGTGAGTAAACACACTGCTAGTGGCTGAGTCAGAGGAAAGTTGTGGCTAGAAGGAAAAGTAGCCTAGATGGAGGCTTTTGACAAATCAACCTGGCCTTAAATCTGAGTCACTGCAGAGAGTCTGTCTACAAGACAGATTCAGGGCTGGTTACTTAGTGCTCCCCAAAGGGGAAGTGAGAGCCAGGGTAGGATTAAGTCATGGCCAAAAACAGTTAAGGAGTCAAGAAATTGTGAATAAAATGTCTAATTGTACCTGGGGTTTTATATTTCATTAAGTCCTATTTTTAACTGCATGCTTTTCATAATATGAGCAGATGGTAACTACTGGAGAAGGTTATTATGCTTAACTATTTTAATGAGAGTTTTGTTATGTGTACGGGAGGGGAAATTGGGTAGAAAAGTGTTCAAGGTTCCATTGCTCTGCTGGCTTTATGGCCAGCGTTACAACCAAAGCCCAGTTATTCAAGCCTAAACCCAGAATAAGCAGGTGATAGGTAAGAAATGCTGGGAAGAAAGGTTGATTATTGAGGTGGCCTGAGCCTAGAAAGTAAATATCACTAGTCAACAAGACATCACTGGTGACACAAAAACCCATGTCAGAAGGAGAACGTGGGTGTGAACATGGTGGGTATCATGGATCAGGGCTGGCTAGTAGGGCCTCTGGCCTGAGACCCTGGCTCTAAGATTCATCCCTAGGGGCAGAGTCACAAAGTTCTCCATGAAATGGAACGAGAATATGAAAGAAAAAAAAAAAAGAGAGAAATTAAGTGGAAAACAGAGAAGGTTATAGTGAGTCCTCTCAGACCAATTGAGGGGAAATCTGGACCCCCTCAGCACACTGTAACCATCTCTGGGACAGCATTTATCATGCTTTGAAAATTATCTAGTTTTTACTCATATCATCTACTAGACTGTAAGCTGAGGCAGGGACCAATCTGAATAGACGTCACATTCCCAGTGCCAAAGACAGCTCATGACATGCTCTAGGTGCTCAATAAATACCTGTACAGTGATCACTTTCAGCTAATTACAACCAACTTAATTAAGACCTTGTACTCTAGAGCCCAAATACCTGGATTTGAGTCTAGCCACTGTTTAGACAAGTTATTTATCCAATCCTTGCTTCAGCTTCCTCCTATGTAGAAGAATTGTAATGGTGGTGCATATCTCACGGGTTGCTGTGAGGCTTATGTGAGCTAATGCATATTCACTGAGCACAGTGCCTGATACATAGTTAGTGCTCAATCAGTGTGAATTATCAAATATCACCATCACCACCATCATCACCATCACCATCACAATCTTCATCACTACCACCATCATCACCAATATCATCATCATCACCATCACCATGATCATCACCATCATCAGATCAACTGCTCAGTGACCAGGGCAAGTTGCTAAACTCTATACATCAATTTCCTCTTCTAAGTTTAACTACATGGTCATTAAAATCATGAGGCACTGACACCCTATGGTTCTCTCTATGGTGTGTTTTACCCGCTCAATATATTAGTCACAGAAACTGAATCTGAAACTGGCTTTTTCTGCCAACCAATGCATGTTTGGACCACCTCCCCAGACTAACTAGACCTGTGTGCTCAGGGCACCAAATGTGTGTGTGTGTGTGTGTGTCTGTGTGTGTATGTGTGTGTGTTACAATTAGTCTAAGTAAAATATAAGCAGAAAATTAAATGCTATGCAAATACATTTTGTAATACTCCTCAGTGGCAAAGGGGAAATATCTTTACAATGCCTGCTGTTTGAAATTATCTTCACAAGAGCTTCCAACCATCAGTGTTTCTAGCAAAGAGTTAATGAAAAATCTGATAATAAAATGACAAGCTCTGTGTACCACCTTGTCATAGGACCCTCTGTCCTTGTTGGATGGGAGAGCAGGACAACGTGAAATGAGAAGTTGGGGAAAATAACAGAAGTTGGGATGAGGTGTCAAAGGGAGGCAATCATAAAATAACTGAAAATACGGCAGCGGGTGTGGTGGGGGGGAGACTATGAAGAACATGGACTCCAATTACTCTAGTAAATGGTATTCACAGAATGCAGCCATTCGTGTAAGAAAAGGGGGACATATGGAGACTAGACACACACATGTACATTCACTAAGTATCGCTAATAGATTATACAACAAATTGATAGCATAGTTGCCTCCAGGGAAGAAAATTGTTTGGCTGGGGAGAGGAAGGCGTAGAGAGGCTTTCTAACTAGATTCTTTATTCCTTTGTCCTTTTAGAACCATGTGAATACATTACTGATTTCAAAATGGATTTTTAAAAAGTTATTTCATAGGGTGAGCAGAGAGTGAGCCAGAAGTTGGAATTTGGATTCCGGTTTGGCATTCTTCAGTATCTGAACGATTTATACGACACCTCCCCCCTCTCTGGACCTCAGCTTCCTCCCCCCCTGAGAGTGAAGGGGTTCAATTAGAATTAATATCCAGCTCCTAGCTCTCAGGATTTGCCATTCAATGTGGAGCACTGTGCTTCAGTAGAGCTCCCTCCAGCGCAGCAGAGCATGAGTCTCCCCACTCTCTCCTCTGGGCATGTCCTTCCAGCCCTTGATCTTTCTCTGGTGGCTGTGGGCCCTCTGACCCCTGGGATTTAGTGCCAGTGAAGGGTGGGCAGCTGACAGTTTGAATTCCAGTAAAATGAGGATGGTCAAGAGGGCAAGATAGATGATAGATAGATTGATAGATCTGGTGAGTCTGAGAAAGAGCCCAGAAAAAGAGAGAACTAGAAGAGGTCAGGTGTAATACAAGAAGGTCATGCAGTGAGAGGGAAAAGCAGTAGAGATGCTGAGGCACATGGAAAGGTAAGATGGACCAGCAATTCCAATGCCAGCCCCAAGGTGGGGGTTGGGGGTGGTGGGAGGGAGCAATGGTCATGCAATGGGCTAAGAACCACAATGGAGAAGTCCTCTTTGCTCTTTCCACCAGTGCAGGAATCCTTATCATAACCATTGGACATTTGCTCAGGTCCTGGGACACTGCAGCCACTTCTATGGTGACCTCAGAGGCCACCAGTAGCATGAGCTAAGGAGGTATCAGATACGACCACTAGGCTTCAGGCAGATGCTGGAAGAAAAGAAAGAAAAGAAGGAGGAAAGGGGGAGGGAGGGGGAGGCAGAGTGTCAGAGAGCCAAGGGCAGTACAGAGATGGAAAATGAGAGAAAGGGAAAAAGAGATTTGGGTGCACAAGCCTACCCACAGTAGCCCACCTGCCTCCCATAAGATCAGTGACTTCTAGTGCTACAAGTTGTATTGACTCATTACCAATAGCAGTGGAGTCCTAAAAGAAAGTGCACTCAGCACTCTAAGCAGGGACACCAAGAACCCAATGTTACTGTCTTTTCTCGCCACCTCCACTAAATCCCAGAGGCAAGAAGGCAAATAAGAACCCACAGCCAACAGAAGGAAGATTAGGGTCTGGAAGGACCAGGTCCAGAGTAAAGGGCTTGGTGGGGTCACGCTCTGCAGGGCTGGATGGTCACATGTTAAGAATGTTGACCTCTAAGATCCCGCTTCAAGAGCAGACAATACAGGATAAATGGTTGCGGCAACTGGTAATGTTTCCCCCGAGAAGAGAAGACCTACCTTGGGGAGTTTGCTAGGTAGGCGGACTGCTGGAGCCCCTTGTGGCACCAGTGTACTCTGGTTCTATAAAGAATTGTGACAGGTTCCCATGTGGAAGAAAGAGCAAACGTATTTGAGTGGCTGTCCAGGGATAAATTTAGGGAAATGGGAGAAATGAACAAAATGACAGATTCCGATTTGATGAAAGGAAGAAGAAGCTGGGAACACCTTCCAGATGTCCCAGAATAGCGCTGGTTACCAGTGGAGTGCTCCTGAAGGGGTGTGCACAAGGGATTCCTGTAGCAGGTAGGATGCAGGGGTAGGTGGCCCCTCAGACACTTTCCAAGGCTGAGGCCATGAGTAGCAAGGATTAGGGGTAAACAGGAATGCTGGGGGCGCCCGTGAAGCTGGATTGAGCCAACAAGCGTGTTGGCTCCAAACACTGAGTTATGAAAACAGAAAATCATATTAGCTTAAATTGACCTCCCCTCCCCAACAAACTTATCTGATGGGAGAAACAGCTTATAATTACGGTGGTAGCCACACACCAGAGTGTGGGCTGGCTGGCCAGCAGGACTTGCTGTCACCACACACAAACATCACGCAAGACAGAAGGCCAGGATGCCAGGTGTGGAGCAACAGATGTTTTAGAGATAGACCAGAAAAGGGAGCTTTTCTTAAAAGCTTATTATTGGGAAATCACAATGCTAAATTCTAATTTCTTGGTGGAGAGGTTATGTGGGTCAGCTCGTGCACTGCCTCGTGAATTTGTTTTTCTGGCTAAGTCAGCCTGCCAGGACCAGAAAGCTAATTCACGTGTGCTGTCATTCAATGTAGCTGTGAGGGCAGAGACGGTAAGGGGTGAGTTTTGAAAGCATGGGGGATAGAGCCAGACTGCCTGGATTCAGAGGCTGTCCTGCAGCTTAGGAGCTGTGTGGCTTAGGTTAAGTGGCTCAACCTCTCTGTGGTAAGGATTCTACTTCTTTGAAGTAGAGAAAATCATAGTATTTACAATGATTTTGAGGATTAAACACTTAGAACCCTGGTTTTAGTGTAAGTAACTTAGAATAGGCCCTAGTGCTTAGGAAGTCCTATATTTATTTTATTTTTTTAAGTTGATTTATTTATTTTGGGGGGCAGGTGAGAGCAGGGAGGGACAGAGAGAGAGGAAGAGAGAAAGAGTCCCAAGCGGGCTCTGCCCTGTCAATGCAGAGCTGACACAGGGGCTCAAACCCAAGAACCATGAGATCATGAACTGAGCCTAAGAGTTGAACACTTAACTGACTGAGCCACCCAAGCGCTTCATATTTTATTATATGTTTATTATTATTTATCATTCTACTTTTGCAAGCAGAATGGTGGAAAGGGAAAAATCTTAAGAATGAATCAGAGCTTAGTTCAATTCCTGCTTTCTGAGCCCTTGGCTCACAAATGTAAAAAGCGGACAAAATTCCCTCCCCTGCAGGGTTGGAGTGATAAATTAAATATATTTACATGTCCAGTGCAATGCGTGGCACACAGAAATATTCAAGAAATCCTGGTTCCTTTCTCCTCTCCCTGTCTCAGTGTGTTTCATCAATGTGCTAGGCACCAAGAGGTAGGGACACAAACATGAATGAGGTGCAGTCTCTGTCCTTAAAGGGCTCACGTCCAGAAGGAAAACCTGGACACAAAGTGACAAGGTGCTATTGCAAGGGCTATGATGGATCCGATTTCTTAGGAGGCGATGCTTAAGCTGGGGTTTGAAGAAAGAGTAGACTTTTTCAAGCTGGTGGAAGTATTGGTCTAGGAGGGTGTGGGGGTAGGGAGCTCATTGCATACCTCTGGATTTCTGTGCTAAGACCCCGGGAGCCTATGCAGGATACCTCTTCTCTCTCTGGAAAAACAACCCATCTGGAGAATTAACAGGAAAACCCATGGTACTCGGGCAACCAAAAGCCGCATGTGTACATTTCAAACGGGAAACTTCCAGGAAAGGAAAAGCCCCCGGCAGTTGAACATATCAGAAACATAAAACATCCTAAAGGTTTCTCTAACTTCGTGCCAGCCTAGAGTTAGGACTCTGAAAGATGTTATTTATAATAATATAACATAATATGTTATAATCTGCCCTGGCTGTGTCTTTAGCAACTGCCCTTTGCTCACAAGGTGGCCCCACCTTAGCTGGGACATGTGTCACTGCGGCAACCGTCAGGATCTCCAGGACCAGGCTGGGAGCACCAGTGTGTGAGCCTCTGTTCCAAGCCCCACAAAACTGGCAGATTCAGAATCCTCCCCCTAAAGCTAGCAACAGACGGCTCCAAGGAACCAAATTCAAAACAGAAATTCAGCAAAACCCACTTTGCTAGCTTTTTCCACTGGTGAATGAGAAGGGCTTCCAGGCGTGTGTGTGGTGAGTGCATGTTGTTTGTGTGTGCATATATGTGTGGGGGTGAGTGAAGGTGACTGTGGCTCAGATGTCCTCTTCCCCACAGACCAGATGCAGCAGGTTACCAGACCGACAGGATGTGCCTCCCAGGTCAGCGAGGAGGGAAAACTGGCCTAGCACTGTACCATTTGGATGCTCGGAGGCTCATTCAACAGATCTGTGGGGAGCACCCTTAGTAAGTCATCACAAAGTGGGTGAAATTCCTCTCCAGGCCCTAACCTCAAACCCCTCTCCTACCTTTGGGGTCCTTTCACCCCATCCCACAACCCCCATCAAAATCCACTCTGGAAAATGTCTGGAAAATGCCTTTATCCCATGGAGTGATGGGGCTGAAGTGTCACCTCTCTCAGTGAGGCCCCAGGGGTCGATCCCGAGGTATGGGTGGAGACCCATTGTACAACACACATTGCCAGGCAGCTTCAGGAGCAGGATCCGAGCCCTGCCCTCAGGGTGCCTGGCCCAGACAGTGCAGACTGTAAGGTCATGGGGTGCAGTGCAGAGAGCCAGGGCTTTGGGGACCCGGGTGCAGAATCCTAATCCACCACTTGCAGGCTGTATTACCTTGGCCAAGTACTTGGCCTCCCCAGTCTCACCTGTGAGGTTGGCAGTACACTATGTGCTTCAAGGCTAAATAAAAATGTCCAAACATGCCCAAGGTTTGGTGGAAGCTCCTGAGTCTGCCCCAGAGGGAAGAGCGACATCATCAGTCAACTGGCTGTAGGATCCCAGGTGTGAGAATGGCAGAGGTGGAGCCTCTGTCCTCGGATGTCACCTCCTCCCTCCTGCCCTCCTAGGAAAGCTGTGCCTGCTGAGGGCTCCCAGCAGGTAGCGTGGGGGGTGGCACACCTGGGAAGTTCCTAAGAGGCAGGGGACAGGGCTCTTCCGCAAAGCCCACCTTGCCAGAGGCCCAGTCACTACTTCCACACCTCAATGCACATACTACACACCACACACCCAGACCCACGTGCAAAACACACCAACCACACACCACATCCAGAAACTGTTATGCATCTGCACGTCAACACACCCATTAATACCCACCACCCAAGTGCACACACGTACACACTCACACAGGACACACACACCATCACAGACATGCTGTCCTACACACTCAGACAACCTATGTTGTTATCTGCAAATAAGCTCACATGCATGAGATAGGCATGAGATAAGCAGAAATACCCGTTCACACACACACACACACACACACACACACACACACCACGGCCTCCCCATACTCGGTGCATGATACCTCCCTCACGCTGTGTACTTGCTCACATGCCCACACTACAACAGCAGTTCACTCTGTACAACCATCTCCCAGTCTGAAGTGCTCGCACACATGGCCCCGCATAAACACAACGGCTCTGCCCCACATCTCTCCCACGAGCCCGCTCACCCGGGCACATCTGTGCAGTGCACCCCCCACCCGGCCAACTCCAGCAAGAGGCTTCCTGCTCGGTGTGCAGCGGCCACAGTGGCCAGGAATTAAAATGCAGCGAGGAGGAGCCGGGCGCGTCAGCACCGCGTCTCCAGGAGCGCACAGCGCTCGCTGCCGCCGCCCCGCCCGCCCGGAGCCGTGGGGCCAGCGAGCTGAGGAGCAGGTGCTCGAAGCCCAGCTGCGCCAGCGTCGCGCGGCCGCTGCCCAAGTTCGCCCGGAGCCCCGAGGAGGGCCGGGCAACCGGGAGAGGAGCGCAGTCGGCGCCGCCGCCGCCGCCGCGGGCTTGGAGTCTCGAGAGAAGGGGGTGCGGAACAGCGAGTCCGGGTCACCCAGCTGAGAGGTGCAGCCGGGGCTCCGCAGTCCCCAGCTCCTGGCACCGCCGGGGCAGGGAGAAGAACAGGCAGGGGACAGCGAGGCCCGGCTTTTCTTGAGACTCGAGGCACCGCGGAGAGTCGAGGGGAGAAGCCACACTTTCCTCTGGCCAGCTGCCCGGAAGGGGCCCAGCAGCAAGCAGCCTCCCGCAGGACTCCGGAGAAGACCCCATCCCCGGGCGAGAGCGGGCGCGTCGCACGCAGGGCTCCGGCGCGGGACTTAAGGGGACCCTTCGAGGGAGAGTCTCGGCAGAGCGCAGCCCGAGGAGCAGCGAGCGGGTCTCGCCGCGAGGGGAAAGAGCGCAGCAGCGGGCCGGGCGACCCCTCGTCCCGGTACACATGCGCCTTCTCTCCCGGGTCCCAGCACCGCTGGGCTACCGGCTGGGCTGGCGGGGCCCTTGGGGATGCCCAAATCAGGCATGGTGGCCGAGTGGCTGCTCTCCCCGGACCAGCGTAAAAGCTGGGGTTAGGCGGAGCAGGGGGGACTCGGCGTAGGGTCCCCCGAGGTCCAGAACGAGGGGAGGCGGGCGCAGCGCCCGGGCACCGGAGAGGCGGCGCCCGGCGGGGCCCCTCTAGAGGTAGCGGCCGGGCCANAGTGGTTCCGCAAGCTGGCCGACTTCCGCCTCTTCCTGCCGCCGCGCCACTTCGAGGGCATCAGCGCCGCCTTCATGGACCGCCTGGGCCACCAGCTCGAGGACATGCTGCTCTCCTGCAAGTACCGGGGCGAGCTCTGCGGGCCGCACAACTTCTCCTCCGTGAGTTGCCCTCCGCGCGCACCCGCTCCCTCTGCTCCCCCACGCTCCGGAGTCAGTAGGCCCTCCCCACCCCCACCCCCAGGGCAGGACACCAGGCCGCTGGCGGTGACATCATCCAGGACGCCCAGGCGGAACCCGCTTTTCGGTGCCCTGAGCCATGTCCTCCAGGTTGAGAGAAGTTGGACACCACTGTAGGAGGGGTGCCCTGGCTCGCCGGTCCCCGGCCTCTCTCCTTCCAGTGCCAGCCCCCAAACCCGCAACTCTGCTCTTTGTGGTCCCCTCTGTGAGTGCTAGCCCGCTTTGACCCGGTCCTCACCCCCAGGTCCACAGGAATGCAGGCAGCTGCCCTGTGTCCGCGGTGAAGGATGGGGAGAGAGAGAAGCACGTCTTACTTGTGGGCTTGTCTTTGGGGAAACCAACAGGAAGCTTGTTAAAAATGGGCCATCAGCAGAGCTGCACTGCTCTAAGCAGCTTAGCCTGAGTTCCAGAGCACTAGGAATCTGGAGGGGAGGAGGGGGAACTTTGGAGGAAACGCCCAGGATGTTAAACACACCAAAGCTGCAGCTTGTTAGGTGGGGGAGTGAGCAGCCCCTTCTGATACTTTTTCAAAGCTCTGTCTTAACCATCCAAGCGACTTGAGCGGTGGTGGGCATCAGTGGGGCCCTGGATCCCAGGAGTTGAGCATGGGTTCTGGTCTAGAGGAGCCACCACCCCACCGTGGGGAGAGCAGCCTAGTAGAGCGATATCGATTCGAACAGCAGGGGCCAGGAGAAGCTGTGCTCCTGGTTTGTAAACCATTTGCTGTGCTGGTTCCCCCACGCTGTGGGTCTGGATAATGCAGCTGTCAGACAGAAGGTATCTGGCTCGCGCGGTCTGCCGTGGAGGAGTTCTGGTGCCAAACCCCAGCGTGGGACAAGCCTGTCCAGTCATTCGTGTGTAAATGCCCCTTAGGTGGGTTTGGGTTTTTCCTCTAGTGCAGGGAAGGTTAGCTGTGTGTTTATTTGCAATGCTCTGCTGCGGATTTTACCAGCCCCTTTGCCTCACTCCTGACAGTCTTGGGTCTGACAAAGCTTTTCCGGTGATGGTATAGACATGCCGCCACTCCAACAGGTGTTGGCATGGATGCCAGGCAAGCCAGGCCTCTGATTGGCTAATTGGGGTAGTCTCTGTCTAGGATGGGGACCCTGGCTTCAGTCTTGTACTCCTTATTTTGCTTTATGTGGGGCATCCCTGACTTCTCCACTTCCAAAACATTTCTTATTTTCTGGGCTTTTCAGCATGCCTTTGAAGAATCCCTACCTAGTGGTTCCCCTGCTCCAGCAAGCAGGAGATGCTGTTAATGTGTGCTTCTAAGAGACTCCTTTCAGACTCCAACACAATTCTGAGTTCTACAGAGAGGAAGGACAGAGAGTAGCGATGCCGTGTTTATTGTTTGGCTGACCACTAACTAGCAGCCCCTAAAGTTAGACTGAAGTTCAGTGTTCCATTTAGTTATCAGCAAGCTCTGGGTCCCGCTTCACATCGTAAAACATGGCCCACCAGATAGAATCGTGTATCTCTGATGGTGGCTGTGCAAAGTGTGCTGAATTACATGCTCACAGCCAGTATTCACTCTTGACACTCACACAACCTTTGTGTTAGCAATGAGTTTTATTCCCATTTTAAAGAAAGTGAGGCTCCTCAACGCTATCCAACAAAGCTCAGAGCCAGCCAAGTTGAAAGGCTAACTTTGCAGACCATCTGATGCATTACACAGAAGCCACATGTCACCTTCCTCTCGGAGCTGGGGCCTCTCTTCTATTCGAAGACCCCTGGGCGGGACTCTTGCCCTCCCCAGCTCCTACCAGCTCCTATCCCTCCTTGCCTTGGAGCATGGCCGGGAGACTGGAAAGTGGAGCCGCCCCAGGGGGTGCGGGTGGTCATAGCTTTGGCCACATGTTATAGGACCCTAACATGTAACAGGAACTTGCTGCCTGCAAGCATACAGCACCTCCAGGAGCCACCTGAGCTCAGGCTCCCTAGCAGGTATGGCCATGAGTTGAAGCAATCAGGCCCCCTTCCCACTGGGGTACACCCTTCTCTTACTTGTGTGTACCCTGCCTTCCTTTATCAGAAAAGCCTGCAGGCACACACACACACACACACACACACACACACACTCAAAAGATACACCTCCATTCCCCAAGTATGTGTTCCTGGGGACTCAAGTGACCCCTAGTGGCTTCCTATTATGACCCTGCCCCAGGACTTTCCAGTCCCTTAACAGTTCAGACTTTTTCCCAAGTACCTCACATTTAAAGGCTGCACCCCTCTATCCATGGAAATCAGAAGCTATTTCAGGGGAGCATCAAATACAGAGCTGGCCCATCAGGGGTGTTTTCCTCTAACTACATACAGCACCCTGACTTGGGCCTTTGTCATCTTTGATGGAGTGGCACTATAGTGTAGTGGTTGAGAGCATGAAGCACAAGCTGCATTGTGGTTCAAATCCTGAACCTCCCACTCACTGTGTGCCTTCAGACAAGTGGCTTTACCTCTCTGTTCTTTAGTTTTCATCTCCATTTAGTGGAGATACCAAAATACCATATTTGTTGTGTGTAGATGGCTGCATGGGTGGACAGGTAGACAGACAGAAGTGTGGACAGATGGGTGGACAGGTAGACAGACAGAAGTGTAAATGCATGTATATACAGAGGTAAGAGCTCTGAAAATTGTGCTGGCCCCCATAAAAATGTCACCTTGAAATGACATCAGCTTCCTAACAGGTCTGTTGGCCTTTACCTCATTGGGCTCTCCCCTTTGCACCCATCCCATGCACTAGCCAGAGTAGTCTTCCTAAAGATCCCTTCAAAACATATCATCCCACTTCTTAAAACCCCTCGGTGGATCCCCTGTCCTCAGGTGTTGCACCTGTGTCCTTCCTTACCTCTTGCCACAGTGTCTCTGGCACCACATACCTAAGCTCTTCCAACAGGCTTCCAACAGCTAGACCACCACTCCCCAGCCCTCTCTGCCTTGCTCTCCGCCTTCCTCTGCTGCTCTAAGTGCCCCTCCCCCCACCGCCCGCCCCAACACACAGACTGCTTTGTCTGCCCCAGGACACTACTCATCCTTTAGCATCCAGCCCTGGGGGCTTTTCCTACTTTGGAGCCTGTCTTGACTTCCTCACTCTGCTCCTCTCATCACCAAGCAACTGAAGTCTTTCTCTAGAATTCTGCCCCTTTACCACCCCATTTAGGTGTCAGCCCTCATACCTACTGGTCTGTGTCTGTCTCCCCCCTCCAGACCCCGGCAGGAGTCATGTCTGACTCCCCTGATCTCTCCAGCACCCAGCACAGAGCCCAACACATAGNACTGCGAGATCATGACCCAAGCGAAAGTCGGACGCCCAACTGACTAAGCCACCCAGGCGCCCCCCTCCCCCCAGGACTTCTTATTGTCCTGGATGACCCGCCCCAAGACTCTTGGCCTAATGTCTCCCGGGAACACCAGTGGAAGGCATTTCTAATAAGGAAATGCTCTGGCGGTTTCTGGGTGTTTATTCCTTTTTGGGTTGAAGGGGGAGAGAGAGGAGACAGCATGCCAAGCACCCCAGTCCCTGTGCTTCCCAAGCCCTAAGAGGACCAGTGCAACAGGTAGACTGGGGCTTCAGGGGAAGCTTTTGGAGGGGGGGTGGTGCCGGCTGCCCCCAAAGCTTCATGCCATCTAGCTGGTGTCATCTCTGGCAATAAACTTGGCAAGGGAGAGGTGTATTGTTTATTGTGGAGAGGTGTCTCTTGGCTTCTATTCTCCAGGCCCATTCGGGATGTGTTTATTTGCAGCTCCTCTGTTTGTTGCAGCTGTGCAAGGGTTAATCACTTGGCCACCAGATGAAACAGCCCCTGCTTCTGAATGCCCATTTGCTTCCCTGGCACTGGCCACGGACCTCGGGCTCAGCATCCTCTGACCCTTCTGGGTTGTCCTGGGGATGGAGGTGAGCGGCCTTCCCAGTGAGAGGACAGGACGCAGCACCACCAGGCCGAGCTCTCTGGGACTGCGGCCTGTGGAGAGGGACTGAGGGGTTAGGAGCAGGGGCTGAAGGAGGCCGTTGAGGGTCTGCTGCATGAAGAACCAGGAGCAGTGGACCCTCTCTGGGAGGAGGCACGGTTCAGGGGAAAGTGTTGGGCAGACCTAGCATAGACCTCTGGCGCTGCCCCTTCCTAGCTGTGTGCCTGGGCCGGGTACTCTCACTTCACTCTCACACCTCTAGCGGTGCTGCCTGCATCACACTGGCGGGCTGAAGACAACATGTGTGCAGATGCTGGCCGGCTCTGGCTTAGCAGCAGGTGCTCAATATTTGAGAGCTATTGTATCATCTGGATAAAGAGATTGGCACAGTTATCTGGGAGTAGCAGTTATTAATTATTCTTGAGGCAATTATCATATCTTATCATGACCGCTTATCTGAGTGGGGAGATACGCTCATTTCCTGGTTCATTCATTCAATCACCCAGCGTCTGTTGAGTGTCAACTGTGCGTCTGTTGAGTGTCAACTACCTGCTGGGGGTATAGAACTAAATAAAGCTCGCGGTGTGTCCTCCATTCATTATTGTTGAGGGAAGAGATGTGTGAACAGGTGCCAGGAAGGAATGCAGAGCTGCTAGGGGGGCTCAGGGGTGTACCCTGGTCAGACTGGGGACCTCTCTGATGGCTTCTTGGAGGTGGTGACATCTGATCTGAGTCTTGAAAGATCAGTAGAAGTTCCAAGGTGGAGAAGGAAAGAGAGAGGGGATTTCAGAGAGAGGGGACAGCATGTACAAAGGAGAGTGCAGAGGCATGAAACGATGAGATTGAACACAGGCTTAGACCCTCAGAGGGTTCAGGGAGGTAGGGGATGGAGGTGCTGAGGAGTAGAGTGGACTTGTGATAATGCAATGGCGTGATGGATGCCTACAGGCCAAACTAAGTTTTTAAACTTTGTGGCAAATCTCTGACTCCTTTCCCTACTGGCTCTTAGACAATGGAGTGTCCCTATGTGAGTCATCTGTGCCCCACCACCGTTCCTACCTCTATCAAGGCCACCCCTCCCCGCACCTTTCCCCATCGCTCACCCCTTTTGGCTGGGGTCAACCTTGAGTCCAGATTTTGGGCTAGTCATATGTACTAAAAGCCAAGGAAACAGCATTTGGTTTCATCACATTTTGTCACAGCAAGCAGGCTGGCTGCTCCGAGCCAGCGACAGAAAACAAGAAATCATTTTAGCAACATATTGTTTAAAATCAGCAAATTCTGTTGAAATGGTGCTAGGCCAGGCAGTCCGGTAGTTGTAAGGATGGATGGCTTTAGGGATACAAGAAAGATACTTTTGCCTTTAGAGAAAAGAGGAATAAATGAGCTAATGCATGTAAAATGCTTACAACAGTTTCTGTCACCAAGTAAAGGACTCAATAAATGTGAGCTATTTCCATTATTATTACTTGCGGTGAGGGTTCTGAGTGAAGGACGAAACCAAATAGCTCTGGGCAGCCATGATACTCCAGGCCCAGCCTGGGCATACTTCATGCCATCTCAGTTCTCGCGATAGCCCTACAAGGTTGTGTTTTCGTTCCCATTTTACCGGTGGGAAGGTGCAGCTCACAGTGGTTACTAGAGTCTGCCTGGAGTCACAGAGCCAGCAGGTGACAGAGCTGGAATTCAAACCCAGGTCCTCATGACCACAAAGGTGCATGCAGCTGGGTCCACGCTGTGTAGCTGGATGAAGAAGGAGCAGCATGGGGGTGGGGGCGGAGGGGTGGGGCAGATGGGCATGCACTGAGAAGACCAGTCCAACCTCAGTGACTTTGGCCTCAAGATCTTCCTGTGAAAGCAGGGCATGTGCCAAATGACCAAAGGGATTTAGCTGAGAAGTTCTCCATCCAAGTGAGCAGTCAGAGGAAAATAGGGCTTAACTACTGCAGATGGCCTAAGCTTTTCAGCCAACCATTTCTTTTCTTTGCAGAGCTGAAACAGTGATTAAGGGGGAAATGTACAAGTTATTGAAGTGCTGGAGACAGGATGGTGATTAAATAGACATTTATACAAGGAACATGAAAAGAACTCTACCAGTGATTTCACTTTGGGGAAATTAGTTTAGGGAATCAAATGTAAACTCTGCTCAGGTCTGGAGATATCCAAATTGACCAATGTCAGGCTGATTCTGATAGTGACTGTTTGGGGGCCACTGTGGCCAGTCGTGAATGCATCAATCAGATGCCTGCCCAATTGAGAAGGGCTGGAGGAATAGCCAGGCCATTTGGTTTACACATCTATCACTTTGATTCTCCTAAGTGATTCACTTGAACCAGCTACTCAAAGATTCAACCAACCAATATGCATTGCATGCCTACTGTGTGCCAAGCAGTGGGCCACAACAATAAATTTACTCTCTTTCTGGTAAATAGGCCTGCAAAAGTCAATGTGCTTCATCAGGGTGATGCGAGATGAAAGGAGCCACTGAGCGTGTGACAGCCCAGGGTTTGTACTGGGCACTTGTTATGGAAACATTCGTGTCAATTTCACCAGCATCAAATAGGTATCCTGGAGCCCATTTTACAGATGAGAAAACTGAGGCCTGCAGAGGCACACAGTCAGTGCTGGAGGGCAGCAGAGTCTGGATACAAACAAAGGTCAGTCCAGCTCCAAAGCCGATGTTCTTTTCCTTTTCTGTGATGCTATTCTGCCAACACTCAGAGATGCTGCTAAGGACCAACCCTTTCATAGAGGGTATCGTCACAACCTTTCAAATCTTTGCTCAAAGTCTCTTTCGCTGCAAATTGGTATTGGCCCTGGAAGTCATCCTGGGTTCCAAGGCCTGTAACCCCAGGAAGGAAAGACTGCTCCTTGGAGCACAGGAGCAGGGACAGACGTGCATGCTCCCAGTGCATCAGCCACACAGGGGCATTGGGAGTTGTGACAAGCCTTAATGTGGCCATAAGCAGAACTAAACGACTATTTTCCTTCTTTCAAGGACATTGGTAATGTGTAGTCCTGGCTAAGGAAATGTTGCAAAACTGAGATCCAGCTCAGACCTGTGCTAACAAAGAGATGACTCACACGTAATTGGGACATGACTTGTTGGTAAAACAAATAGAGGCTGCTAACGTAGTGGGGAAGTTTGTTCTCCTGAGCATGTCAAATATCTCCCTGGACACCACTGTTTATACTATTAATTTGCCTAGTAAATTGTTTCCCCTGATTCCACACACACTTATTGAGCTCCAACTCTCTGCCAGGCACTTTTACATTCATTAGTTTATCTGAGCCTGACAACAGATCCAAAAGGAACTCTTCTTTTCTCCCTGGTAACATATAAGGAAACTGAAGTGCAAAGCGGTTGGGTGACTTGCCCAAGGTCAGAGACAGAAACTTTGATCTTTGGGTTCCAAAGTCAATGCTCTTTGCATTACGTCAGAGTTGTTCCCAAAAAAGAAACCCCAGTCCAGCTTCAGCCAGCAAACTTGCATTTCCAATCAGTAGGGTCTTTATCGCCTGGATAGGATGTCATGCTATACATTACCATCTTATTTTATCCCTGTAAAAATGGAGGATGTGGACTATACCCTGTTGCTTCCCTAACTTCAGAGAGGGTTACTTGCCCAGGGTCACATGACCCGGGAAAAGAAACAGTCAGAATTTGAATTCAGATCTCCTAAGGCCCCTGTACACCCCTTCTTCCCCAGCTCCTCTGTGCCTTCTCAGGGTGGATTTAAAAGGGTTTCACCAGCCCTGGAAGATTTTCTTAGGGAAAAAGCAATGGGCCCCCAAATGCCTTGCAGAAATGGATTAGTGCTAAAACTGGCTGCTAAGAAGAAGTGCTGATTTCCTTCTTGATCTCTGCCCAGAGACCTCCCCTCCTTTCCAGGCAGGTCAGTTCCAGCATAGTCCAGTTAGCTGTAGATGAATGGAGAGCCCTGTAGGCCTCTGCTTCTCAAACTTGAGCATGCCCAGATACCTCGGCCCTCTGTAGAGACCCTGATTTGGTGGGTCTGGAACAGGGCTTGGGATTTGCATTTCTGAAAGCTCCCATGTGATACGATGCTGCTTTTCCCTGGACCACACTTGAGGGGCAATGCTGTGGACTCCTTCAAGTCCCATGAATGCTGAGAAGGAGGGATCAGCGGGCTCTGTCAGTCGTGTCCGAGTCACTGGGCTGGTGAATGCGCACATGGAATGTAACTGTGCACTCTGGCCTGGCCAGCATGTCAATCAAACCACAATGCAAAGGCCATCTGGTAAGCTGAATAATGGCCCCTCAAAGGTGACCACATCCTCATCCCCAGAACTGAATACATTACCTTACAGAGCATAAGGGGATTCACAGATAATTAAGTCAAGGGTTTTGAGACGAGGAGATTATCCCAGATCATCTAGTGGGCTCAGCATAATCACCAGCTTCCTTATAAGGGGGGAAGGAGCATCAGAGTCGGAGAAGATGTAACCATGGAATCAGAGACCTGAAGTGAGAAAGACATTTGAAGAGAGTACATTGATGGAGGAAGGAACCATGAGTCAATGAAAGAAGGTGGCCTCTAGAAGCTGGACAGGCAAGGCAACCTTCTCCCCCAGGGCTTCCAGAAGGAATGCAGCCTTGCTGACATCTTCATTTTAGCCTTCTGCCCTCCAGAACTCTACACTGATAAATTCGTGTTGCTTGAAGCTCCTAAGTTTGTGGTAGTTTGTCACAGCAGCAACAGAAAACTCATGTAGGCCTTGTTTGTTGTACAAAACTCTCTCTGCTACACACCTGACCCCACACAGTAAACCAGGCTGGATAGGTTTGGATCAGGGTCTGTCCCAAAACCAAAAAAATAAAAGAATCCAGAAAAAATATGCAGCTAGGTTCAAAAATGGCCAACGTGAGATACTTTAACCATGCTTATATTCATGCAAGATTGGAGATTTGGATCCCAAGACTTAGAAAGGAGGTGGTTGGAGGACCAGGAAGGAGGCGGCTTTAGGATTAAGAGAGACTCAAGTTCAAAGTCCAAGTCCTCCAGGCCCCTACTGGGTGGCTGTTCACTGACACTCTGTTTCCTTATTTGTGGCACAGAGATCATACCTTCCAAGTAGGGTTGTTGTGAGACTTACAGGCAATATATTAATCCATCCAAAAATTATATATTGAGAGTTAGCTATGGTCTAGTGGATAAAAGTTGAGTATCAATTCAAAAAGTGGCCCTACTCACTTGACTATAAAAGCACTGGTATATAGGTGCTGGATAAACGAAGTTATCACTGCCATCCTCATCATCACTGTTAACAGGTAACACCACTCACTCCTTCTGAGGGAGACTTCCAGGCCCTGAAAGAAGAATGTTCTAACTATGACCTTTCCTGTATCATCAGAGTTTCAACCAAGAACTGCTTGTAGCTTCCATGTCCCACTTCTATGAGTAGGTCAGAGCCTTTTAGGGTCTCTTTCCCCAATCAAAGTTACAAAAATCAGAAAGGGAGAATGAGTAGATCAAGGTCACATTGAAAGTCACTGGGAAGCTTGAAAGACCCTGAGGATATTTGTGCGTAAGCCTGTAGATGATGCTTTTATGTCATAGCAGTATCTGTTTCTTCCTCTGAGAACTTAGTCTTTTTCCAAAATATGTATGCTGGCCATCCCCTTCTGATTCCAGTGGCATATCTGATCTGAAAGTTGTTGATACTCTGATCTCTGAAAGTGAAGGGTTTAATCTTCTCTTGGAACCCCTCCCAATGAAAATTATTTTCCCACTTTGAAATGGCACGGGCATTCACTGTGAACTCACATCCATAAATCTAAGCCTGCTGCTCAGGAAAGCAGATGAGGTTTGATTCTGCTTCTCAGCACAGTCTCACAGAGCAAATTATGGCAAGAATTTGATTTATAGAAGCACCTCAAATGCTCTGGAGTGAGACGCGTGTTTATTCACTTTATTACCGTTTATTTTACACTATCTCTTTATGCTCCCTGCACATGGATTTGAAAGACTATTTGGATAGATGCTTATGACCTGCCGGTTTGCACAGCCCTGGTTAGGAACATGGATTTCTTTGGCGATGCTGCCAACAGCTCAGGTTGGGGGCTCTTATATCCATGTTGAGGGTGAAGCCCAGATGTAACAGACGGGCTTGGAGACCCTAACTCCAAATTCTCACCTCCTGGCTCTGCGCATGTAAGGTACTTGGTATAGATCTCCAGCTGCAACCCTGGGATGTGTACAGTCAGGCTTGATTTAAGATTCGAATATCTCAGAACAGCTGGGGATATTTAACATCGCTATAATTACATTACATTTTTGACAGTACATGGAGTGAGAGCCTTTTTTTGTGGTTGAATATTCAATGAGCATCAAATATTTTAACCAGCCAGGGGTGCACAACTGCATATTTCACATCCAAATAGTTTTGTTTTTAAAATGCCAGCCTGGGGTGGGGGTCTCAGGCTCCAATCTGCTGCTATCACATCTTTGGGAAGGCAAGGGTGCTGTCATTGTGGCCAAGAAGCTGAGTTAGGTGCGACACTGATGAGAAAAGGAACGGGCAGGAGCTAGGTGGTCACCCTTCATGCCAGGGGTGACACAGGAAGGCTAGAATGTCACTATAGCTCTGTTCGCAGGGACACCAAGAAAGCAGTGACAAGGAAGCCGAGGCTTGGAGAGCAACCAGAAACTTGCCAGAAGTGACATTGCTGATAAATGACAGAGCTGGGGTCAGCGAAGGCCTCTACGGGGGCATTGCGGCCAGCTTGGGCATAATGGTTGGTGGCAGGAGGTGGGATGGGGGAGCAGAGACAAGGCAGCGCAGCCCTACTGTGCGCCAGCTCTGCGCCTCCTGTCTGTCTTCTTTGGCTCTCATGACACTGTTCTTGGGGACCATACTGTTATGTCCATTTTACAGATGACAAAACCATAGCTCATAAGGTCAATGGGGAAGTGGTGATGGAGATCTATTTGTCATATTCTTTGAGGATCGCGTCTTGAATATTTGATTTCTGTTGATCTCCGGCTACTTACCTCCTACCCCTCCCCTCTCTTGTCACTTGTTCCAAGAACTTTCTCCAGCCAGGGAGGTGGGAAACTACCTATTACCTTGTCTGACCTCCCTCTTCCCTCCCTTCTGGAGTCAGAGGCTCCTGGCCCTGGGTCACAAAGCCAAGTCACGTAGGAAGCACTCATCTTTTTTTCAAGTTCTGTGCATTTGTTTGGGCTGTCGTCTTCCAGATCTGCCATCTCTGCCTGCAAGCCCTGTCCGTCTACAGGCCTTGAGCTTAGATGTGCACCGAATATGCCTGGAAGTAGGCGTGAGGTCTAATAAGGGCTGCCTCCAACGAGGGGGAGGGACGGATGGGCAGGGCGGGTGAGAGAAGCTTGGCTTCTTGTCTGCACTTCTCCTGTGATCTGAATGTTTTAACCACATGCAGGTCTAACTAATGCCAACAAACACATGAAACAAAAGCACCATCTGAAAAATTGCCCACCTTTTCTGAGGTTATTCCCGGCACTCCTCCACATAAACCATCCGGAAAGCAAGAGGCTCGCCCTTGCTATCCGCCGAGACTCACTTAAGCTTACGCCCTTTCCTCTCTTGGTCTTTTATTGCAATCCTCTTCATATAGCCAGTTTCCTGTTATCGGTTCCTCACCTCCTGAGGGCAGGGGCCACGCCGGGCTCTGTCTTGTGGCTGCCCCAGCACCTAGCACCATCCCTCATAGCTAACAAGTGCTCCGTCTGGATACTGAATGGCCGAAGCAGAAGAAGGGATTGGTACCACCGAAATATACGTTGATTCCTTCAGTCATTCATTAACCCATTCAGTGAAGAGTTGTCAAGAGTACACGTGTGGGGCATCATGTTAGGTGTGCCACACGGGGGAAACGGACGGGGTCCTTCCCTCATGGAGCCTACATCTGGACTTCCACAAATGATCTCGATGATGATCAGAATCATTGGGAAGGCTTGTTTAAACATCCCTGGTCCCAACCCACGATCTCTGAGTCAGAATTTTTAGGGGAGAGGCCCAGCAATGTATTTTTAACACACAGCTCCAGGTGACTGAGGATTTTAGGAAGACATTCTGTGTTGTGTGCTTGGGGTGGGGGGAGGGGTAGTAGCACAGATAATAGACAAACAAATGCTGTGAAGGGAAACAGTTAAATACGTGCTAGAGAATGGCAGGAGGCTGCTTGAAGATGGGGGTAGGGAAGGATTGATTCTCTGAGGAGATGGCATCTTTGCTGAGAAGGGGCAGCCACTCAGGGATCTGGGGAAAAGCATTCGTGACAGAGGGAACAGCAAGCTAAAGGTCTTTGGGGCTCCTTCCTTCCAACACTGGAAATTCAGCTCCAAGAAGTCCATTCTGTTCTTTGTTCTGTGAGTACATCTGGCTCCTTCCAAAGTGGGGCTGCCTCTC
The DNA here is from genome assembly GCF_008692635.1 of Crocuta crocuta. Lineage (NCBI taxonomy): Eukaryota > Metazoa > Chordata > Mammalia > Carnivora > Hyaenidae > Crocuta > Crocuta crocuta. The sequence goes on along the minus strand of NW_027551561.1, from coordinate 7,829,863 downwards.
TCACCCACACAATGTGAGAAAACAACATGATTCTAGCAGCTCTGGAAATATTGACCTTCGGAATGCTAATGCAATGTAGCCTTAGGTCCTTAGGCTGAGCTCTCCTTTAAAAAATAACTCCAAGTAAGCAGGGGAAAAAAAAAACAAAAAACAAAAAACAACTGCACAGTCTCAAGAATCCGATTGCAAATCTTTGTCTCAGGGCAACTCAGTGAGGCCAGCGTGGCCAGGGCCTTTTCTTGGAGTGCTGCATCCTGGTTAATTAGCACTAACTTCCTCTGCTGATTAATCTTCATGACGGCAAGGTCTTACACCTTTGACATCCAGATGGGCTTTCCTTATTCATCTTCTAAGCTATCAGGTCCAAATGCCTGATTGCCCACACTGAAAACAGACCCCTTCACCTGCCTCTCTGTTTCACAGAGAGCTTGCAAACACTTCTGTTTGTCTTCACGATAGCTGTGTTACAGAAAAACAAAAGTATTGTTCCCATTTTACAGATGGGGCAGCGAAGGCTCAGGAGAACTGAGTTGCCCAAGGCCATCCACCTAGTACCAGAGCCAGGTTGGTTTGGACTCCTGCTCTGGTACTTCCTCTGCCTGTGGTGGTGAGTCAAAACTAGGAGGCAAAATCTGTGCCCCTTATGCAAGGCTCTGTCACTGTCACCTCCTGGGAGAAGTCTTCCATGATCCCTTCTGGAGGGTTTTGTAAAACCTGGTCTAGGGACTTGACTTCTCAGCTCGGAGGTGTCTGGGTCACCTGCAGACAGAATTTCTCAAACTTCAGTAACTTCCGTGCATCAGAGTCACCCGTGGATATTGCTGAGATGCAGGTTCAGGTTCATAGGTGGGCCTCAGACTCTGCATTCCCAACAAGCTCCCAAGTAATGTTGACGACGCAGGTGCACAGACCCCGTTTTAAATCGGAAGGCTCTAGAAGGCAGGAGGAAAAGGCAATGTGGAGTAAGAGAGGAAGCAGGGACCACCTTGTCCAGAATCCTGCCCTGAAGAGCAAAGCCGCTTCTCCCAAGCTAGACCTGCAGGCTGCTGCTGCTGCTGCTTAGTAATGCAGACAGCACAGCAATTGGTCTCTATTAAAGATAAAACTCTTTTCCTTTATCTTTATATGATGCTGAAGTGACCAGTCATGTAGGGAGACCGTGTGAATGGAAAAATGACAATGGAGTGACACACCTCCAAAATAAGTTTCCCCATGAGGACCAGCTGACACTAGGCGTTTCCTTTCCTGGTTTTGTGGATATCACTGGACCTGTCCGTGAAAGGTGTGCGTCCAAGAAGGACATCCTTTAGCTTGATCACAGTAATCAGCCTTTGTCTTTGTGCAGTGTGTTGGTGCTGATGGGGAGAAGCCTTCAGTTGAAGGAGTCTAGCCAATAATAGGGCATGCTTAGGTAATGCAGCTGGAAGCCTGTGCTTTTGTTGCTACAAGGCCACCATTGGAATTGTTAGAGTTGCAAAGGCTGCTTCCAGACCTGCCTTGGGCGATTATTTGATACACTCATTCATACCCTCCCTTGTTAATTCAGTCATTCATTCCTTTGCTCACTCTTTTATTCATTCACTGACTCTCAGATTCATCTATTCATTCATACATTTGTTGAGTGCCTTCTGTATACCAGGTACCATGCCTGCTCTAAGGAGATGAAAACGAATCCACTCAAAGTCATCCATTCGGTCTCTTGACCTTGTGTATCGTATAGCCAAGCAACAGGCTACACCCTCAGTGTCCTCTCCAGGTTAGTGCTGAAAAAACTCAACTAACTCCCTGTTATCTTTATCCTGAGAATCTGTCCTACCGAAAGTTGCCACGCAACTTTGTGATGGTTCCCCATCACAAGATGAAGCCACGCACCCAGGTAAACTCCAAACTGTCACCCCCACGCGTCATGCATTCTGCCACATTTCACCTGCTGTCCCCTCGGCCCTGCAACCCTCTTGTGTCCCTGGAAGGCTTGTCCTCATACTTCAAGACTGAGCTTTATCATCTTCTCCCCTTCCCGGTGCCTCGATGCAGGGAAGAATTAGGTCCTTCTCCTCTCCGCCAGCACATAGCCACTGAGACACTCTGAGCGCAGTGGTTAAGAGTAAGCACTCTGGGTTCAAGTCTTGACTTCCCCATGTGCTAGCTGTATGAACATGGGAAGATATTGCTGAAGCCTATGCAAACGGTTTCACATCCATTCTCTGTTTGGATTTGCAAAACAGCTCTAAGGGAAGGTAGAAGGCTTGCAAATCCCAGGCAAGTGGAGTGACTTGCTCAAGGTCACAAAGCTAGTAAGAGGCCAAGTCTGAGCTACAACTGAGAGCTTCTCACTTTCTTTCCAGGGCTGATACTAGCCAACACCATACACAAAGTCATTAGCCCCTTGGAGTCATTAATTAATACCTGGATGACATTTTTATTACTTCCCATTGAAGGCTAGAAGAATCTGTTCCGGCCAGACAAGTAAGCTGTAGAGAACTGAGGCGTCTGTAGGATGATTCAGGTTTTGACAAGCAAGTTTTACCCAAGATATTTAAATAACTCCGAATCACTGCCGCCCCATGCAGGAGAGGACAACCAGGCAGTGGTATATGACTTCTGGGTGGGAGGGGAATTGAGTGGGAGGCCGGAGCCAGGCTTCCAGAGAGAAATTACCATTTTGTATTTATTACTTTGGCTCACAGGAGTGCCGCAGGGACAGGCTTGCTAATACATTAGGTAATTGCCTCAGTTCGCCACTTCATTTTGCAGTGTGTAGACCGGCCCAGGTGCAGGCTTGTAGGATGTGACTCAGCTCAGGCCTCCCAGGTGCCCAGGGCTCTCTCAAGGGACATGAGATGCTGAAGGAGAGGGGAGAATTAGGAAAGTGGAGCCAGGGAGGGTTTCCGTCTAAGAGATCTCAGGCACAAGGGGGACACCAGGATGGCCTGGTCCCTATGATCAGAGTAGAGGGAGCAGAGGAAGAATCCCAGCTGGGAGACAGGAGAATAGAGTCTGCACTCTGCCACTGAGTGCTGAGCAATCCTGGGCTCTTAGCTGTCCCTCTCTGGGCCTCTGGGCCACATCTGAAAAATTAAGGAGATCATAAATCAGTATTTCTCAACTCTGTCTGCACATTAGAATCACCTGGGAGAACTTAAAAAAATATTTCTAAAGCTCCAAGCTCAACCTCCAGAGGTTCTGATTTCATTGGTTTGAGATGGAGCCCAGACATTGGTATATTTTTTCACCAGAGGTTGAGAGTCCCGGGATTAACTGATCTATGCAGGCTTCCTTAGGATCGGTTAATACTATGAGCCTGTATCATTGAAAAAGGCCACAGGACAGTGACCTTGAAATCCAGGGTCACTGTTTCCATGTTTAGATTTGTTACTATCAATAATTTATACCTGCTTATGTCCCATTCTCTCCCCAGTGAGGCTCCCTCATAACAGTGAATGTTGGAAATCTACACCAGGAGGCAGGAGGCTCACTTTCAACCTCTCTTGTGTTGGCTCTGTGGCCATGAGGGTCACCTTGGGATCTCTGGGCTTCAATCTCATCTCTAGAGGATGAGGGAGCAGTTCGTCTCTGCCTGCCTGTAAGCAGGATGCTGGACCAGACTTTGTTTCACCGTGCCATCTGGTTTACAAAGGGCATCCATCCAGTGGCTGAGAGGTCAGCCTGAGTAAGGGAATGCTATTCCTGTTGCCCAGATAAGGAGACAGAGACTCAGGTAACCAGCCCAAGGGCAGCCAGCCAGGAAGAAATAGAGCCAGACAGACATCAGTTCAAATTCCAGCAAAGCAGCTTTCAAACTGACTTTGAGTGCTTTATTCATTTTCTGGGCCTCAGTTTCCTTATCTCTTAAAAGGATATGAATACCACCTGTTTCCACAGAGTAGTTGTGAGGAGGAAAAAAGATGGCCAGGCAAAATTCTTTGTTGAGCCTGGCACAAGACAAACACTCTTTTAATGTTTACTTCCTCCCTCAGTGATTTCTCCCATTTTCCTTTTATCCTTTCCTTCCCCCTGGCTTGTTTTTAAAGTCTTTAAGGACAGGAACTTTGAGAGACAATTTATTGTGCAAGAACTTGGGCAAGTTGTTTCATCCCTGTGGGCCTCAATATCCCCATCTTACAGATGGGGATATTAGTGGTATTTGTGGTTGTAAAGAGCAAATGAGAGTACAGCTTCTGGCATAGAGCATTGGCTGTTAGTATTCTACTTCTCCAGGGCCTTCCCTCTCCTCACTGGGCTCTGCACAGAGTACACATCTCCCCACCACCACCCTCTGCTCTGCACCCTCCACCGCCTCCGCCCTGAGTCCTCACTGTGTTCTCAGCCGTGACAGCTCTGCTGAGCATGCACGGCCCACAGGGCTCACGCGCAGAGAGAAGCAACCTTATATCAGGGGATTGCTTACTATCTTGAGATGGAAAAAAAGGAAAAAGCTATAAATATGGAGGATTTGTCTGTGATAAGTCATGGTTAGAAACCCCAGCTATATAACTTTTTAATTCTCCACTCCAGCTTGTAGGCTCAGGCAGTAAAAACAGTCACTAGTAATTTATTTTTTTCCACTCTTTTAATTTTGTAATTTTTTTCCTTTAACCAACCAAAAAGTTCTCTTAAACTCACCTTAAGCTTTTATTTTTCCCCCCTTTAGCAGTCGTAAAATGTGGTGATGGATTGCCATTGGAATGCTATCCCCTCTCCTATGTGGCCAGAATGAAAATGTATAGACTCGGGGGTGATTTCTTAGGTGGGTGTTTTTAAAATAGGAGTGAGTCCTGGGCTTGGCTTCCCTCATCCACCTGCAGGTGACAAAGGAAGGAGGCAGCTCAGCCAGAAAGGGGTGTATAGTCCAAGTGCTGGATTTGAGTCACTTCTGTTTCACCTCAGAGCTGAGTGATCTTGGCAAGTGACTTCTGTCTCAAGGCTTAGCTTCATTATCTATAAAATGTGGACAACATGCAGGGACTGATATTCCCCCACTGGAATGCTCTGAGAATCCAAAGAGATAACGTATAAAAAATTGTTTTGTTCAGTGCAATTACTACCATGTTGGAGACTGTTGTTACTGATAATGATAATGGTGGTGATGGTGATGATGATGATGATGGTGGTGTTGGTGCTGATGCTGGTGGTGATGGCCATCCTGGTGATAACGGTGATGGTGGTGGTGATAGTTATGATGATGGTGGTGATGGTCATGATGATAATGATGATAATAGTGGTGGTGATTGTGATGATGGTGATAATGGTGATGGTGGTGGTGGTGATGGTCATCTTGGTAATAGTCATGATGATGGTGTGATGGTGATGATGGTGATGATGATGACGATGACTGATGATGGTGATGATGATGGTGGTGATGGTGGTAGTTGTGGTGGTGATTATGAAGATGATGGTGATGGTGGTCGTGATACTACCATGTGCAGTGTAGAGCACATGGGTTCATGTGATAAGACAATTTTCCTTTTCTATGTATAAAAACTAGGTGGTCAGTAGATACTGTTTACCTAAAATCAACTTCAGATTTCAGAACTGAGTCCACCTTTTAGAAGTTTCTTTCCATTAGTCAGCAAGTATTAACTGAGTGGTTACTATGTGCCAGACCCTATTAGCACTGGACCACAGAGAACAAACAAAATATGCACAATCCCTGCTCTTACAGGGCTTATAGTCCAGAAGTTGGTGGGGTGGGGTGCCAGAGATAGATGGTAAGCATAAACAAATAATTTTAGATGATGATAAAGACTCAAGACCATGAACTAGGCCAGTAAGATATAAAGATGGAGAGGGGTGTTGCAAGAAGCTTTCAGGTTGTGTAGTCAGGAGGGCCTGTCTGGAGTGGTGACATTTGAACTGAGACCTAAATGATGGAGAGACACAACCAGGGGAAGAGCTAAGGGGAGAGTGTCCCAGGTAGAGGGGACACGATGCAAAGGCTCTGAGATGAGAATGAACTTGGCTGTTGGAAAGATGAAAAGAAGGCCCATGTGTCTGGAGCAGAGAGGAAGGAGAGTGGTATGAACTGATGTTGGAGAGGTAGACACAGGCCAAATTGTATCATGACTTGTAGGCTGGACCTGAATATGGAGATTACTCCCAGGGCAGTGAGAAGCCACTGGAGGGTTTCAAACGTATGGGAGCACCATGAATTAATATATTCTCTGAGAAGATCATTCTAGCTTCAAAGGTTGGATAACAGAATAAAAATGGAGGCAGGAAGCCAAGTTAAGATGCAGATGCAGTATTTGGGATTAGAGATACTGTGGAATGGATCATGTTTTCATGGTGGAGATGGTGGGAGTGGTCCAGTTTGGGATATGTTGAGAGAGAGTGGATCCCATGAGACTTCATGTTGGGTTGGCTGTGGAGTGTGATAAAAAGAGGCAAGAATTCCCAGGTTGTGGCAGGAGCTTCTGGGCTGATGTTGATATCATGCACTGAGAAGGGAGAGTCCAGGGGAGGGTAGATTTGGGGGACAGGAGAGGTATGTGTGTAGGGAGTAGGTAGAACTCAACATTTTGGACATGCTCAGATGAAATAGTGGGCATCCTAGTTGGCAGTTGGACATACAAGCCTGGTGCTCAGGGAGAGGTCGGGACAGGAGATAAGGATTTGGAAGTCATCAGTGGAATGGCAGGATGAAGAATAATGAGACTGCACAGGATCATGGAAGGAGAGTGTGCAGACAGAGGTGAGCAGCAAGTTGAGCACCAGGAGGTGGGCACACCAACATTCAGAAGTCAGGAAGCAGAAGAGCTGGCAAAGGGAATGAGAAGGAAAGGTCAGGGAGGTGAAAAGGAAACTGAGAGGGCTGACATAGAAGTCTAGAGGAGACGGATATGAGAACGGGGTGTGGTCACTGCACAACAATGAGCTACCAACAAAGGGCAGGCCCATCTCTAGTTTGGAAATGGAAGTCTGTATAGCATAGAGGTTGTAAGCATAAGCTTTGGAACCAGATGCACTTGAATCCAGGTCCTGACACTGTCATTTCTTAGCTTTCAGACCTTAGGCAAGCCCTAACTTACTTGATCCTTAGCATCCTCCCCTGCATGGCATTACTGTGCAGTTTACATGAGATAGTGTCTGTAATGTGCTTACCGCTGGCCCTGGCATATAGTAGCTGCTCAGTAAACAGAAGCAGGTTGTATTCTTCCTGAAATTGTTCAGCTGGGCAGAGTTGTCGTCAGTCAGGCCACATTATGAAGGGGCGGTTTTATTTGGGCAATCCAACCTTCATTTGGGGGTTGGAAATAAAGTTGTCTTGAAGGCTCAGGCAGGTAGCATAAGGAAAAGCCAAACAGAAGCACATAGAAACAGTAAGGCCACTGGCCAACTGGAACACACTTGCTCATCCTGCCTAGGGACATCCTAATTAAAATGTTTAAAAGTTCCATGTGGACAAAACAAAACGCATTCATGCAGGCCCAGTACTGCCCACATGAGTTTGAGACCCCTGTAAGGTGACAGTGGACCAGAGAAGAATTTCAAACAGGTTGCTTGGGTCTGACAGGTTTAGATTTGCATTTCAAAAAGGCTATTCTGGAAGCAGCCCCAGAAAGGATGGAGCTAGTGGGGGGATGGTGGGTCTGTTTTCTAGCAAGGAATGGAGCCAGGAAACTCTTCCCTCAGGTGAGAGGGGACTAGGATGAGGAAATGGGCTCATTATAACATAATTAGCTCTATAATCAGTATGCAGGTTTATCATCTCAAGACGTAAAGGATGATTATATGATCAAAGGGTTTTCTTCTTTTTTGTGGACTTAACTTGCCAACCTAGGGGTTTGGGTGGGTGGTTGGGTGGGGGAAAAGGTAAGGTATTTTTTTTTAATCAATTGATTTTGCAATGGATTAGTTTATTTATTTAAAAAAATGACTCGCCGTGGACTGTAAAGATTGTAAATGGGTTTGGTGTTTGGTTGGAGTGAAGGCTAAGTGCACGGGTGCATTAGGTGGGAGAGAAGGATTCACATGCTGGAGAGGAGGGCTTCCGGCCTGGATCACAGAGCCTGCTGGGACTGGGGAATGAATGAGTGGGCTCAGATCTGAAGCTCCCCCCTCTGCTCTCTGTAAGAATCAACAAGTGGTGGAACTCTGGGCAAGGAGGCCGTCTATGCTGACCAGGGCTCTCACTGCTCCAAACATAGAAAATAGTTTTACCACTGTTCCTAATGTTGTTAAGAACATAGGAAGAAAGGAAGGAAGGAAGAAAAAGAAGGAAGGAAGGAAGGAAGGAAGGAAGGAAGGAGAAAGGAAAGAAAGAAAGAAAAGAAAGAAAGAGAAAGAAAGAAAGGAGAGAGAAAGAAAGAGAGAGAGAGAGAGAGAGAGAGAGAGAGAGAGAGAGAGAGAGAGAGAGAGAGAGAGAGAGAGAGAGAGAGAGAGAGAGAGAAAGAAAGAAAGAAAGAAAGAAAGAAAGAAAAAGAAAGGAGGGTGGAAGGGAGGGAGGAAGGAAGGAAACTCCAGCCTCAGGTTCTGGACATAATGAAGGATCTTAAACCCAGGGTAGTAACCACACAGTTTCCTTCCTGGGGGGGTTCTGTGGGACAAGGTCCTAGGCTCCAGCCCAGGAGACAGAGGAACATGGTTAACACTTGAGAGAGACCTGAGACAGGGCCTTTGCATAAGGGACTTTAGAGGAGCAGCCCTTTCTATTAAAGGAGGAATAGAAAACTCCCTCCAGAAGCATAAGGAAGATATGGATCCACTAGGGGCTCTAGATGGGAGGGGGAAATCTGTAAAAACTAAGTCTGTGCCATGTGTAGGTAAGGAGTCTGAATCTCTGGCTGCAAGAATCTCAAGTCAAAAAGTCAATGTAAAAAGTGGTCAGGGTCTGGTGAAACATAGGGCCCAAAGGGAAGCAAGCTCCTGGACTGGCTCCTTTTTTAGGGCACTGCTCACAATGTAAGGCATGTGGGCTCCTGCAGGCAAAAGACATGCAGTATCACACCTGTTCTCCTTCTGTAAAGAAGTCAGCTGCATTCCCGGGGAGTGCACCGACTTATCCCAAGACACCCATTAGGTGGTGTGGGGTAGTGGAGAGAGCAAAGGTGTTGGAAGCAGTAAGACCTGAGTTTGGATCTTGGTTCTGCCATTTAATAGATGTGATCTACGTCACGTTGCCCAAACTTTCTAAGCCTCAGTTTCCACAAAATGGGTTTGCTGACACCTACTTCATAGGGTGGTGGATTTCGCTTCCATGAAATCGTGTGGCATGGTGCCAGGTGATGTCTATGTGTTGGTTTCCTTCAATCATTGCTCTTAAAAAAATCCCTTCTTCCAAGGAGCCCCCAGTAAGCCCCAGCTGGCCCTGATGCTTCTTTATCTAGTGGGCCATCTGTGTTCTATTACTTTACACTAAATTGCTTGTTGTTATAGGATTAATTTTAAACTCCTTATGGCTTTCTCAGTTCCCTTTAACTTTGTGTTCCTTGTCTGTTCTTACTTAATTGGCACTGGTCCTCAACACCCCAGCAATAGACTGAGGGATGGATGGATGGATGGATGGATGGATGGATGGATAGTTGAATGGATAGATGGCTATTAGTTAGGGTTCATTGATCAGCAATAGAAGCTGACCTTGGCTAAATTAAGCAAAAGGGATTATATTAGAGGGATATCAGGGAGCTCACAGAATCAATAGTCCTGACAGTGCTTTGTTTAATCAAACAACCACTGAATGAGGATTTCCTATACCAAACATGGTACCAAGCTAGAACCTAGGTAGGGAGGTGGGGAACACACAAGCACCATGCATGCACACACACATGCTGGAAAACCATGCTAAGAAAAGACAGGAACTGAAGAACCACAGGATTATCAGATGGCAGTAATTTCCTCTCAGTCAGATCAGGGCCCTGTCCCTGGAATGAACGAATAGGAGGCACTTTTCATTCCCAGGCCTAACTGCATTCAAGTCAAAGTCCTGGAGAGAGCATCTAATTGACTTGGCTTGGGTCACATGTCTTTTGGAGCATAAGCCCTATAAAACCTATGCAGCGAGGCACAGGTAACTTTCTAAAAGGAAATGAAGATACTGAAGCTAAGAGAAGAGAGAATGGCTTCTGGGTGCTCAGTGTCCCACCACCAGCCCCAACAGGCAGAATGGATGAGTCCTTGGTCTCTGGAGGCAGACCAGTGACTTGTGGCTTCTGTGGCCCCTCCCACTCCCCCCCTTCATGCCCCTGTTCACCTTTCACTCTCCCCCACCAGGCCTGCCCTCTGTCTCCCCTACACTCCTGGCACACAAAGAAGTCACTTCCTTCCCCTTCAAGAAGTTTTGGCAGCTTTCCAAGCCCTCACTGATTGTTCCTTTCCCTGAACTTCTGTTGCCCTTGCCATCAGTAAGCAGGAATTAGCCTTAACTGTTGCCTGTTTTCTGCTTCGCCTTTGGGGTCCAGGCTCTACTCTAAGTTTCCTGAAAACAGAAGCCTTGTCAGATTTGCCTTATATCCCCCATGGTCCTAGTCCAGTGTTGCTTTCAGAGTCGGTGACCAATGGATGCATGCTGATGGATCCATCAGAGTGAGGGTATGTGGCATAGAGTCATCAGCTATAGCATCATATCTTAGAAACACTCACGCCAAACATCCTTTGAGAGTTGAGTCAACCAGGGCCCCAAGAGCTGACTTATCCGAAGTCACACAAATTGTTAGAGACAGTTCTGGGCCTGAAAGTGGCTCTTATCATTTCCAGTCCAAACCAGCACTCCCTGCTGCCTCTGGGCGTGTGTGTGTCCATGTCCCACCTTTCTGTATAGGTTCTTGCCTGGTACTGTATTTGGCATAGTAAATCTTGGCCAGTAAAACAAAGTCCTAGTGGGACTATACCAGTGTGTTCTTTTTCTTGTTCCTGTCTCATCTTTGCCTAAGCTTCTGCCCACCTTAAGCCCCTCTGCCCAGTGAACAACCAAGAAATGTTGATTGAGAGTCAATGAATTTCATTTTGTTTGAGAAGTCCATGGATCTCCCCAAGTGGACGATTTGTCTCATCTAGACAGAATCAACCAAATCCTTGTGTTGTCTAAATCACTCGGGGCTGGTGCCCTTGTCAACCACCTCACTTCATGCTGCCGTTTTGTGCTGCTTGAAAAATTAGTTGGTGTACTGGAAATAAAGTCACCAGGAATGAACATTTTGACAAGGTAATGGTCCCCTACCTTTCTCGACATTTGCGAGGGAGTTGGAGTCCATTATAATGTCACAATGGTACACACCTTTGACATCTCGTTGAATAATTAAAAGGCGGTTTAATCATAACGATCATCCACTTAGTGTCTGGTTCCAGGTGTCAGGGAAGCATGCTTAAGGAGGCAGCCATGGGTGTGCGAACGGGGGATAAATCCAGATCAGCACTGAGACCACCAGGTGTCAGTTCTATTATACCCGCTGCAGCTCAAGGGGATGGGAAGGCAGCTCCTGACCCCTGCAGTGCTGTCCTTCATGGGAAAGGAAGGAGAGCGGGAGGGGAGGAGGGAGAGCGGGAGGGGAGGAGGGAGAGAGGGAGGGGAGGAGGGAGGGGAGGAGGGAGAGGAGGAGGGGAGGAGGGAGAGGAGGACAAAAAGAGGGGGGAAGAATATTTCTACTCTCTTTTGCTTCTATGAACTACATGCAAGAGCAGACCTTCTTTTCAATCCAAGTGAAAAACAGAGTTTGTTGTTTCCATCAATCATAACTGGTTAGTGCTGGAAGGGAACTTAGTTTTCATTCTTCCATAAGGCAGATATTTATTAAAAGCCTGCTCAGAATCAGGCATTATTCTCAGTGCTGTGGAGACAAGGAAGAGAAGGACAGCCCAGGTTCCTGCCCCTCTGGGACTTATGTTCTAGAAGGGGGAGAAGGAGAAAGACGCTCGTGTGCTGTGCTTCATGCTAACGCGGTGGCGACTCGGTGACTATGCTAAGCTACATGGTCAGGGTACTTCTCTCCAAGAGCAGCCTTGTAGCCAAGGTCTAAGTGACAAGGGGTCAAACAGTGTGACGTTCCTTGGGAAAGAAGCTACTGGAAGGACTCTGGGTGGGAAGGAACTGGATGTGTTCGAGGACCAGAAAGAGGGCCATTGTGGCCATGGGGCAGGAGGAGAGGTCAGCAGAGCTTTTCCCAGGCTCCTGGGTCAGGAGTTTGGACTTCAGTCTCCATGGGATGAGAAGCCTGTGATGAGGTGAAGCAGAGAAACAGTAGGCTTTGAACAAAGAGATCTCTTTAGAAAGAACCACATCTTTGTTCTCCCATATCTGTACTCCTCCTCCTTGCCCTCAGGCTGATGCTAGATGCTGGGGAAGACAATGGGTAGTGATGTGCCTGCCCCCAGGGGCTCAAAGGAATGAACAGGCAGTAACCACCTGGTGCCAAATCTACCCCCAAAGTAGAGGTAAACCCAGGACTATGGTAACCAGAGTCAAGACACACTTAATCCAAGAAGGCTTTCTAGAAGAGGTGATCCTATGCTGAACCTCAAGGGACATTGAGAAGGGATTGACTAGGCAGCGTGCAGATGCAAACACTCCAGGCGAAAACAACCTGTGTCCTGAGAGATAGGAGCCCTAAAAGAAAATGGCATATCTGAGGAGTAGCAAGGATCAGTGGGACTGGAATCACGAGGCCCAGGGAGGGTCTCACCGCACACAGTCCCTACCTCCGTCTTCACCCCTACCCCACCTCCATCTTCGCCCCCACCCTTCCCATGACCATGGTCAGGCGTTCAGAACGTTGGAGGAGTCAGTGCATCCCAGAACCATCCTTAGCTAGGCCAGTGCTGGGAATGGTCACCCCTGACCGTGCAGGTGACTCTGACTTGGCTCTCAATTTCTCCAAACTGTTGCTCTTCCTAGTAACTGTTCAGGTCCTGTACTCACACCCCAAAGCCAACAGGGTCCAGCTTCTGTGCTGTGAACACTCTTCCCTCTGCCCATAACATTATATCATGGAGACTGAGGCCTGGAGAGAAGGGAGCTGGCTTGACCCAAGCCACAGAGCTTTGGGGCAGAAACACAGGGAGCAAAACACTGATCTCTTGACCCCAGATCCAGCACTGCTCTGGAAAACAGAGCCTGGTGGAGCGTGAGTGCAATGGGAGAAACCTCAGCTGCAAGTGGCCTGGAGGGGAGGCTCAGGGGTAATACGGTTCAGAGTTCAAGTTCAGAGTCAGGCAGCTTGCACTTGATTTCTGCCTCCTCTCGTAACTAGCTATGTGTCTTAGGGCAGATTGCTTCACCTCTCTGTGCCTTGGATTCCTCATCTGTACCATGAGAATAATCGTACCAGCTTCATAGGGACATTGTGAGTGTAGAGTGGAGGTGACACACACAGGGCCCTTAGAGCTGTGCTGCATACCTAGTGTGATCCACGGTCACCTGCCGATCACCCCTGTACAAGGTGTCACTGAGTGCCTGCAGTGTGCCAGGCACCATCTTGTGTACCCTTCACATCTCCTCACGGTGGTAACATTATAGCTTATGAAGTGTTTTACAAACACCCGGCACATGCTTTGTGCCTCTTACTGATTCATTCCACTCATATTATCTCACTCAGTCATCAAGGTAACATTGTGAGGTGGCTTCTACAGGTGCTGAAAGAGAGGCCCCGAGGGGTTGAGTCACTTGCCGAGGTCACACAGCTGGCGGGAGGCAGAGCAGGATACTAACCCAAACCTCCTGCCTTCCATCCACTTCTGCCTCCCTTTCTCCCCCAGGCCCCCTGCCTTGCAGTTTGGGGACCTGTTGCTACTCAACAGGTGTCTCTTAACGCTCCCCTCACCCCCTGTCCACAGCAGCCCCCCTCCTTTGCCCCAGAAGAGGAAGAGTGCAGAGAGGAGCCCTGCAGGGATCTGCAGGGTAAAATGGGGAGGAGCAGAGCTCGGCAGCACCTGGGCCAGTCGTACAACCAGGCCTGCGAAGCCCAGTGCATCCAGGCGTGTGATGGACGTGGCCGCTCCTGCTGCAGAAGCGTTCCCTCACAGAAGGCCAGATCCCAGGCTGAACAGAAACAGCCACAACCTGGTGCTCCTGGGGCCAGTCTGCACCAGAGAGCTTCTGGGCCGAGGGGTGTCTAACCAGCCCCCCAGGAGCGCCTGGGGTAGGATGGTGCGATCAGGGCTCCAGCCCCACTCCGCTCTGGCTCAGCTCCTGCTGGGCCTCTCTGCTTTTTCCATTTCATGTCATGATTTGACACCCAAGATTTTCTTTGGAGAAAAGGGTTTTCTAACCAGAGCACCAAAGCCAAAAACCACAGCTTACAGATGGGCCTGTGGATGCGCAGCCCAGACTCGCAGCACATGGTGTGTAAACTGCACAGTGGTCATTCTGGATGTGCAGTATCCTCATGGCTCTGCGGGACGGCAGGTGGGGCGTGCAAAGCAAACACGCTGTGCTTGGCACCTGCCACCTGCCACTGAGAGGTCATGCTCGCCTCTGTGTAGCCAGGTGGTGTCTATATGAATAGGTAAACACAAAGCACTCAGCTAGGGCCAGGATACCCAGATGAATAACAAACAGATGCCCGTCCCTCAGGGAGCTCACAGTCCAGTTAATGAGCGAAACAGCATCCATAACATTCCCCTTAAATAGCTCATTTACAGAGCAAACAGCCATGCATTTCTTCAAAGGCCTCTGGAATCTCTACTTAGCCTCTGGCACCACCTGCCTGGTGACACCTGGGTGTCTAGACCTCATTACAGGGCAGCCTTAAACTCTCACTCTGGACTCCTCCCTGTGCATTGGAGAGGCTTTCTCCGACATTTCAACCCTAGCTTTCCTTCTCAGGGCCCTTACTCTTCCCCTATAGCATTCAGCACAATGTGTAATTACTCATTTACTTGTGTATTTATTTGTTTAATGTCTATCAGTGACAGGGACTGTCTGTTGTGCTCTGTTTAACCAGAGTCTAGCAGAGTATCTGTCTCATTGTGGACACATAGATTAATTTTTAAATAAATGAATGGTCCTTTGGGAGATTGTGATAGGTGAGTTTGGAAAGTGGTTGAGGCCCAGAATTTGAGAGGGAGAAGGCATTGAATCAGACAGGCTAGAGATTCATAGTATAAGGCATTTGAGCAGCTACAAACTTTATCCCTTCCTTCCTTCCTTCCTTGCTTCCTTCCTTCCTTCCTTCCCTCTTTCCTTCCTTCCTTCCTTCATAGACAGAAAAGAGAAAAAAATAAAGGGGCCCTTGTGGGGTGCAGAGGGGTCAGTGAATTTTGAAGCAGGAAAGTGCGTTTTGGTAAACCTATTTCCAGGCTGGACAGCCAGCAGTGGGGGTCCTCTGCAGTGGGGGCTGGGACGGCCACACATTTCCACAGCTCAGCAGAGCCCACATGGACTTACCAGCCTGTTCTCCACACAGACTGTTCAGCCTCCAGCCTGACAACCTGGTCACACACCAGCTCCCCTTCATTATTCCTTTCTCCAGACGCTGCCTTAGAGGGGCCCCCCGATAGTCACACTTGAGTGGCAGCGAGAGGCCATGGGCACCCTGCATGGATTCAGAGTGAGCCTGAGTGGGCTGGCTGGCTCCCTCTGAGACTGGGAATGCTTCTGGATGCAGGCCACCACCAGCCCCCACATTCACCACCATCACACTCATGATTATGATTGTGTGTTAAAAACATGAACTCAGGAGGCCAACTTCCTAAGTTCAGATCCCAAATCTGCTGCTCACAAGTCACTTCTGTGTGCAAAATATGGCTAATATAATAATAGTCTTTACTTCCTAGGATTAAATGAGCCAACATACCCGAAGTGCTTGGTCATGGTCAGTGCTGTGAGCATTTGGGCTGTTATTGCAGTGATCTGCATGCCTGACTCTCCCTTGGGGCAGGAACCAGGCCTTGCTCACTCAGCGAAAGTTGACTGACTTTCCCCAGGTCACCAGGGGGTTCCTGACAATGCCTAGTCCCCCATTTCCTTGCCATTTCCCCCAAAACCCTGGAAGCTCTATGAGGACAAGAATCCAACACCCAGTAGTGGAGGCACCATTGCAGCTCGGAAAACAGGTGTGGAAAAAATGGACGGCAGGAGTGTGAGAGCCAAGGGTGCTGTGGGTGCAGAAGATGAGGGGAAGGCAGGAGACAATATTCACCCTAAAATGTCCTACCTTGTTCAGGAGGGCAATTCTACCAAGCAAGGACACGATGGAGGGAAAGCTAGCAATGCTGGAAACCCAAGTTTCTGAAATTAGTGATGGAGGGCCAGGATATTATTTAGGTCACAAATGGATTTTTTACTTGGTAGAAATGGTCCTTTGACTAGGGTGCACTGAGATATTTACTTCTAAGTCTGCAGTCAAATCGGGAGTGTGAGGGTCTACAGTTGGATCAGAGCAATAAGGAATGAAATCAAAATGTTTGTCGGAGAGGCTCGAAACGATTCTGAAGAGGCAGTTCCTGAGGAAGAGCAATCTAGTGGCAATAAAGGATCTTTGCAATCATGCTAACCGGCAGAGGGAGGCCGGCGTTTGGTCTGCCCAGGCTCATTTACGTGCAGACGCCCAGGTGCCAGGACCTGCAATGCACAGGAGCCAGTGAGGGGTGGGGGTGAGAAGCTCAGCCCTGAGGAGGGGCAGGGGTTCTCCCAGAAGAAGCAGTCAGGGAGCTGGCATTAGGATGGGGAGAGGTGAGTATCTCGAGGTCTCTGCCTGCAGGGCTCAGCCCAGCATGGCATCCCTGCCTGCCACCTTGATCCCATAAGTCATTCACAACCTCTCATGAAAAAGCATTCTGCCTTTCAGTGCAATACAGACCTGTATTCCTTGGCCCCCTGGCGGCAGCGATCTATCGTGTGGCTGTTGGAGGTGATGAGGTTCAGCAGGAAAAAACCATCAGACCATCATTTTCCCTTCAAGGAGCCATTAGATGGTTCTGTCTGACCTTCAGGGGAGCCCTGGGAAGCTCAGAGTGGCCTGTACCGAGTGCTCCAACTGGCCCCCGCAGAGATAATGTGCCAGGCAGGTTCTGCTGTGAGCTGTGTGCATCCCTGTGGCCTCCCCTCAAATGCGGTCCTTCCTGTGGTTGCAGTATTCTTGGGGACAAAGCCAGGAGACAGGCAGCGTGGCCCAATGGAAGAGCACTGACCTCAGGGTCCAGAAGACCAGGCTGTATCTCTATATCTGCCTGGTCCTGCTGTGATAATTTGGGCAGATCATTTCTGTCTGCATTTTTTATATGGAGGTCCCCAGAGTCACTTGGAACAGGTGGAACAGAGTGACTCAAAGTGTCCCAGGGCCAGCAGTATCAGCATCACCTGTGACTCGTTAGAAAAGCAACTTTTGGTCCCCAGCCCCAAATCAGAAGCCCTGGGGTTGGAGGCCTGCATCTGTGGTCTGACAGGATAAAGGTGATTTGCATGCATGTTGAGGTTTGAGAAGCATTAGTTTCAAAGGTAGGGCAAGTCCCTATCTCTGGCTTAGTGCATGACATCTAATGGGAGTGTATGATCAGATGGCCTCATAGGACCCTAAAATGAATGATCAAACCCAGACTCACATTTGGGTCTCTAAATTGTCACTCCTTGTTCATTCAAATCTTGTCATTTTAGAATCTTTGTTTTCCTCTACCACCAAGACACAGCCCTTTGCTTAATTTACTGCTCAGTCTGGGGGGTCTGGCGGTGATATGTGCACCTCACCTTGTCTGCTGAGCCCTGCATTTGGAGAATGAGTTGGGGGGAGTGGCTTTGAGCCTGACTTCTGAACCAAGTGGCTGCTGCATATGGGAGCCAGGCAATGAAACCTACACATATATAATACATAGGTTTGCAAGAATCTGTTATAAATTACAGGATTTTATGACCCTGGTTTTGCAGACTGATGGGCATGAATTGTAACAGTGTAATATATTGCTGTATAAGATAATGCCACCAGAAATGGAAGCCTAATATATCATTACCAAAGAGGATACTGAATTTAGAAATGTGCTATTTTTATTTAAGTGCCTTTGGTGTTTTAAAACTGTCAGTTCTGAGATGCCCCAAGAACTGATATGTTTGGGCAAATGCCACTTTTTATGTAAACTCTGAGAGCCCTCGCCGTTACCCCAAGTGACTGACCAGAGCTGAACATGAGTGTGCCAGGAGAGAAAGGGAGTCCCTTCCTTTCCTCTCTGTACCCCCTCCCTGCACATACACACGCACCCCTTACCCCTCCAATGTCCCTTACTCTGTGCCTAATTTCCCAGAAGACAGTTTGGGAAAGACTAACAGGGAGGGATAGGTGTATCTAGATTTCCACTGTATTTTGGTTGTCTGTGCCCAAGGCAATGTATTTGCCAATGGTTAAGAATATATGCCTTGATGTAAACTGGTACAGCCCATCTGGAAAACAGTGTGGAGGTTCCTCAGGAAACTAACAATAGAACTCCCCTATGACCCAGCAATAGCACTGCTAGGAATTTACCCAAGGGATACAGAAATGCTGATGCATAGGAGCACATGTACCCCAATGTTCATAGCAGCACTCTCCACAATAGCTAAAACATGGAAAGAGCCTAAGTGTCCATCAACAGATGAATGGATCAAGAAGATGTGGTTTATCTATACCATGGAATACTACATGGCAATGAGAAACAATGAAATCTGGCCATGTGTAGCAACATGGATGGACCTTGAGGGTGTTATGCTGAGCGAAATAAGTCAGGCAGAGAAGGACAAATATCATATGTTTGCACGTATAGGAGGATTAGGAGGAACTTGACGGAGGAACAAGGGGGAGAAGAAGGGCGGAAATGGTGGGGGAAAGGGAGAGAGGCAAACCATGAGAGACTCTTGAATGCTGACAAAAACTGAGGACTGATGGATGTGGGGGGAGGGGGGGATGGGCATGGAGGAGGACACTTGTGGGGATGAGCACTGAGTGTTATGTGGAAACTAATTTGACAATAAACTATTAAAAAAAAAAAAAAGAATATATGCCTTGAAGCCAGATTGTCTTAGGTTCCAGTCCCTGGTTCTACTGCTCATCAGTCGGATCTCTTTGGGAAAACTAACTTCTCTCAGCTTTAGTTCCTTCTTCTGCAAAACAGAGAGCAGAGTATAAGGCTTGATCCTTGCCTCCCTCCTTGCTCTGTGTCTGGTCTGTGTCCTTCTTGCTCATTGGGTCCAGCCACTCAGACCTCTGTTCAGTTTCTCGAACATCCCATATCACCAGCCTTTTGCTCCCACGTCAGGGCCATGGCACCGTCCCTCTCTTCCACCAAGAATGCTGTTTCTGCATTTATGTACTGATCCCTTTCTATCTTCAGTCAGGTTTCTGCTGAAATGCACTCCATGGGAGCAATCCTTCCCACCACCCTACTTCAAATTCCTTACTTAACTCCCCATCTGTCCTTATTCTTTGTCCCTTACTGTGTCACTTTCCTTCACAGCATGATCACCTGACTGCTGATTACCTGATAGTTTGGTTATCTATCTCCCCATCCCTACATGAGCTTCATGAAGGCAGAAAGAATGGAAGCTTTCTGTAGTTTTAATGGTCTCTTCCAGCACCAAGGACAGCACCCAACCATAAGAACACTCCATAAATGTTGAATGAATGCTATGAATGAGTGAATGAATGGCACTTCCCTGATTCCAGTTGAGAGAACGGAGATAAAGCATGCAAAACAGTCAGCATAGTTCCAACCATATAGTAATTGTATCCGTGTATGTGTATTGAGCATTTACTATATACCAGACATCGTTTAAGCACGCCACCTCTATTAATTCAATTAATCTTCAAAACAGCCCTTAGCCTATGTTTTATTATTATAATTTCCACTTAGCAAATGAGGACATGAAGGGACAGAAGGACAAATTACTTGCCCAAGGTCACCCAGATAATAGGTGCTAGATCCACAGTTCAGAGTTGTGTTCTTTTCCTCTGCCCTGTACTGCCTATCAAATGAAGCTGCAGCTGGTGTTATTATTCCTGCTTATTCTGGGTGATAGGGGCCTTGGTGCCAACTAAATACATGCCAGCTCTCTTTCCTTGCTCAGAAGATGTTGCCTGAGGAGGGAGGTCTGGGTTGTGCCCATGGGGAGCCCAGCTCCTTGACTTTCAGCCATATCCAGCCTGAAAGCTAGTGTGTGGGACCCAACATGATGCACACTGGGCTGAGAGGTTGGCACCCTGGGCTCTGTCCTGACCCTGAGACTAATTTGCTGTGTGACCTTGGAGAAGTCACCTCACCTCTCTGAGCTACAACTGTCTTCACCTATGTAATGGGTTATGTTATAATGAAGATAACAGCCCTCCTCCTGCTGTAGAGCTTCTTAGGACACATTTAAGCAGACTCCAGTAGAAAATACTGTTGTTGAATTGAGAGCTGAAATGGAGAGATGTTCAGATCCTACTTCCCCAGGGGCCAGGGCCTCCCCTGCAAGACATCAGAGTGGGAGCTGCAAAGCCCTGTGGGATCAGAAGTGGGCTTTGTGATTAGGGGGACCTCGCTGAGGGAGCATGCCCACCTGCTAAGGGTAGCCTACACCTGCCTGCTGCCCAATGTTGCACTCACAAATGCAGCCCTAGTTTTGCAAGATGAGCTAAGAATCTGAATTTTTATGTGAAATCTCTCCATTTCTTCCATGTTAACACAAATTTTAAGCCACCTGTGATGATTGGTGGCCCATGTGTGGGCTGGGTCAAGCCCAGGGTCCTGACAGTGACCTTCCCTAGCCTGCTAGGGAAAAGGTGCTGGTAAGACTACTCAGAGCACGAAAGGCTTCCCAGCACCTCCACCCACCGGGTAAACCCGCGGCGGACTGGGAATGGCCTCTTTCCATATTCCCACCCCAAGTATGTTCTAAGAGGGACAGGGAGATAGATATTCTCTTATAGTAACATTTTCCTCGTGTCAGTTTATTTTTTATTATCTACACTTTGTTTTGCACCTTTTTACTTAATGTACCTTAGACATATTTTCATATTAGCTCATGCAAATCCAACCTGTGTTTTTGACTGCTTCACAGCAAGCCACTGTATGGATTTGCCATCATTTATTTTACTAGTCACCATGGCCAGATCCTTTGGTGGCATCCACTTTTTCCTACCACAGATTGTACTGCAAAGAATGACTTTGGTTATATCTATTTTTGTATACATGTAGCATGTCTGTAGCCTGAAAAATAGTATGTACTTTTCTAACGTGACCACTCATATCCATGGCAATTATTCTGACATTAAATAATGATATAGAAACCTAGTGTGAATTTTTTCCCTAGTGTTAATTAAACATGACTATCAAAGAGAACAAGTTGTAAAGCAAATGGTGCAAAATGGTAGTAATAGATCACTCTGAGGAAGGAGTATGTGAGTGTTCCTTTTATTTTTCTTTGTAGTGCTCCTGCGGCTTTTGTCTAAATCTGAAATAATTTCCAAATTAAAAGTGTTAACAAATTACTCCAAGGAAGCAATGCTGTGACTTGTCTGAAATCCTATACTGTTATTTATAAGCACCTTAGTCCAGCCCACTATTTGTGGAGTCTTTTATTCTCTATTTGATTTTTTAAAATACTTACAACAGTGACACATGCTTACAGTAACAAGTGAAATAAGTCCCTACAAAGATTAATAAGGCCAAGGTCCTCCCCATCTGCACCTCCTGCCCCCTGAGATAACCAACATTATTAGCCTGGTGTGACTATTAGTCCTTAGTTTGCTCCTTCTTGAGACATAAATATACATGCATATATTCACCTATTTGTGTATTTTTAGTGAAAAACGATATACACTAGTCTAAAGCTTGCTATTTTAACTTATATGTCACAGACATCCCTTCATTTAGATTTAATACACTCTTTTTAAGAAATTACTTCTTTACATTCACACATAATACTCAGTGCAAGTATTTCTTTTCTAAATTAAATTTCATGTAATTACAAAGATCTCCCAGTTCATCATATGAAATGCAGGCAACATTTAAAAATAAATTTTTTAAATGTTTATTTATTTTTGAGAGAGACCAAATGAGAGTGGGGGAGGGGCAGAGAGAGAGGGAGACACAGAATCTGAAGCAGGCTCCAGGCTCCGAGTTGTCAGCACAGAGCCCAATGTGGGACCCGAACCCACGAGACGTGAGATAATGACCTGAGATGAAGTCAGACGTTCAACCGAGGCACCCCAAATGTAGACAACTTATAAGCACTAAAGAAGGAAGTAAAAATCACCCAGAAGCCCTCCATCAGTGGTAACCACTGTTAGCACTCTGCCATAGTTTCTTTGAGTCTGTTTCCTGTGCACCTATTCACATGCCTATATGCATAGGTCTGTGTTGGAGTAGTTAATAAAAAATGATACCATTTTCTGTACTTATTTGTATCCTGCTCTTTGGACTGATTGATATAATGTTTTATTCCCATGTATTAAATATTTTTTAAACAGGAAGGTTGAAAAGAATTAAAACAAATTTTAAGTTAGCTTAGGTTTGTCATGCCTTTGAACTGGGAGAGTCAATCAGGGAAGGCTTTTTGAAGGAGGTGATACCTGAGCAAAGTCCTGAAGGATGAATAAAAGTCAACCAGATGGAGAAGAAAAGGGAATTGAGATGCCAGGCAGAGGGAATAGCTCAGACAAAGGTCTGGAGGGAGGAAGAAGGTCCATGCCTCCAAAGCCTGTGAGGTTTGATGGGCTGGATGGGGAAGGGAGATGAGGGCCAGCTCTTGGAAGGGTCCTGGCTGGATTAAGAGACTTAAATTTTGTTCAGAAGGCAAAGGAAACCTGCAGAAGGATTTCATCCAGGAGGGGAAGGGGAGATGGTATAACCTTGTTTGAGGTTTGACTTTTAGGATGGCCACACTGGCGACATTTGGGAGCAGGACTGGAGAAGGCACATGGGAGGCAGCAGGAAAGATTATAGGTTTCACAGAAATTCCTGGACCAGGGTTCTCTGACCTTTTAGATAATGTCCTAAGAACTCACCCAGCCCTCCCTCTCCACCCTGCAAGCCAATGTTACTTCTAGGCAGTTGCCTGAATCGTTTTGGCAGTTGTGATATTGTCACCCGATAGATGTTGCCTCCGAGCCCCAGAGCACCTGTTAGTGGGACCATTAACAATTTGTTCATTTTGGAAAACTTGCAGAGAGGAATCTGTGTCTCTCTTGTGCAACTGCCGTCTGTGACATTGCAGTTCCAAAAACAGAAATTCAGGGGGTGCCTGAGTGGCTCAGTTGGTAAAGTCTCTGACCTTGGCTCAAGTCATGATCTCATGGTTTGTGAGTTCAAGCCCCACTTCAGGCTCTGTCGTGACAGCTTGGAGCCTGGAGCCTGCTTCAGACTCTGTGTCTCCCTCTATCTCTGCTCCTCCCCCACTCATGCTCTGTCTCTGTCTCTCTCAAAAATAAACATATAAAAAAGAAGAACAGAAATTCAGGGGAGACAAGGATCCTGGGAACTCACATAATTCTAGAATGGGACAGATAGTTTAAGTGTATAAACCATGGGCAGGTTTAAGGATGCCTCATCACTCAATGATCCCCAGTCTGATGTCTCAGCATCATGGAGATGGACATCCCCAGAGATCAGGCCACCTTCCACACGTGGTCCAGTTAGGAGACCTATGGCTCTTGGAAGAAGAGACTGGGCATCTCACTTGTTCCAAAAGTCCTCTTTTTAATCAAATCCTCAGTTTCCTCATCTTTCCATGAAAACCAGTGTCCAGGGGTGGAATAGTCACCTATTCCCCAAAAATCTTTCCCAACCTGAACCCCACCTCATCCTTGAGGTCCCGGGCTGGCTGGCCAATCCAAAGATGATCATGTCTGCCAGCAAACGCCGACCAGTGCTGCTTAAACAGACACCTTTGCTTCTTCTTGTAAGCATCTGTGATCATAAGTGAAACGAAAAAAATTTAAGAAAATCCATCAACCTAACTGTTTAGAAGTGGAATATTTTCCATGCAGCACTTCTGATGGTGATTTTTCATTTTCAACTTTGGTCGAGTTCATATAACTCCCAACATACCAATGGGGGATGGTGCTTGTGCGTGTGCACATGTGTGTGTGCATGCTTGTGTCTGTGTACACTCACCACCAACATGAAGCTAGAAACCACAGTCGGAAATACATCTGTTTGGCCTTGAGTTCCTGAAGCTCAGTATGCCGGTCAGGAGGCAGAATTGCCTGTGAGTAAAACCATATGGCACAAAACCATATGCAAACACGGTGTCGGGCATGCAATCAATGGTAGCTATTATTTTTGCCGGAGCTTAACATATGAATACTGAGGGATCCAGGTGTATCTGGGTTCCACCCATGAGGACAAGTCAGACTTCTCAGAAGCAGAGTATAGAAGGCAGGAAAGTCCTTGGTGAATCTAAGAGACCAAGGCAGCCCATGAGTGTGTTGTTAAAATGGAGGCATGCAGCCATAGCCCAGTGAAAAGCCAAGTTCTTGGAAGAAGGAAAGAGAACACATTACCAGCCCAAGAACTGGACAAAGAAGGGAAAGCACGGAAACTCCAGCTAGGAGCGCCGAGAAACAGAGCAGGGTGTAAGGGGCACACACCAGGTCAGGTAGTTCAGGAATTAAGGTCAAGAATGAGAGGGATGCACCAGGTGACACTCCACGAGCAGCGGTGGGCGTCATTAGTGCTGCCATCCTTGGGCTCTACGAGCCCATTTTCCTGCAGATCAGGGAAACAGTGCCTTAGGCACAAGCCCACGAATTAAGCTTGCCAATGGCAGACGAAACAGAAGCACTTTTGCCATTGTTCTCTCCCGCCAGGCCATTGGCAAGAAAAGTGGTCTTCAGGCTGGGTGTGTGTCAACACTCCAAGAGAGGTGTGTCAGGTCTTGTAGAGCAATTTGTCCTAGAACGGAGCGGACTGTAACAGAGGCTGTTTCTAGCAAGCCGAGGTATTATGCATGACATTCATTTGCTTAATTTGCATTTCCTTCACCTCTTAAAAAATGAAAAGCAGAAGCAAATAAATGATGAATGGAAGGGAAATTGAATGCCTAATAAATGAAAAGGCTGCCCTGATGAAAAAAATTTGGTACAATTTGAAAACGAAATGAGTTCTGGTAGAGGTGGCATGAACTCCCTGTGGTTTATGGCTCACAATGTTGACTGAGAGAAGGTTCTGAAGGGAATAGCAAAGCCCCAGTTCTTTCCACGCCTTGGGTGACCCTCTGCAAATCACTCCATCTCTCCAAGCCTTGGTTTTCCTATCCAGAAAATGGGCTTCATGGTGTTTGGTCTGCTTACCTCACAGGGCTCATGAGAGACTAGCATTAGTAATGTATATGGGAGGTCTGGAGCTGAAGCAAGAAATTACAGATCAATATTTTAATCTTGATCTTAAAGATCTTAAAAGGGATTGCTTTTAATACAATTCAATGTTGTGCATTGAAACGAAAGGGACTTTTTGCCCTTAGAAACAATGTACCATGGGAAGAACACAGTATTTGCATATAGATCTGAGTCTGAATCTTGAACCCATTAGCCATATAGTCTGGGGTAAGCCACTTTGCCCTCGGAGCCTCAGTTTCCCCATATATGAAATGATAATAATGATGCTTCCACCCTTGTAGTATTGGTCAAAGTGTTAACTAACATAAGGTATAAGATGATACCTGGCACATAATAGGTGCTCAACTAAAGCAGGTTTTATTCTCCTTCCTGCCCTGACTATCGGACAACAGCATGTGCCCTAATTTCTTAGTAACCCAGAACCTGCTTCATGTAATTATTGAGACTGACCACAAGAAAAAGTTACCATTTTTGAGAGTTTTGACCTCTGTGAGACTTTAGAAATATTTATATCTCAGGGTCTGCCTCCCTATTTCTGTCTCATAGTCAAAGCATTTTTAGCTGACTACAAATACGAAGCCACTCTGTCTTCAAAATATAACCGTGCAGCAAATTAGACATCCAGAAATTAACAAGTAGGCATAAAGTATTCAGAATTCAGCGGGCTGTTGGCAGGTTAAAAATGGAAACAAAGCATACACACAAA
Organism: Crocuta crocuta; assembly: GCF_008692635.1. Lineage (NCBI taxonomy): Eukaryota > Metazoa > Chordata > Mammalia > Carnivora > Hyaenidae > Crocuta > Crocuta crocuta. Next base: position 7,803,949 of record NW_027551561.1, on the reverse strand, counting down.
TACATGTTTACACATAGCCATTTGAAATACATATTCAGCAGTATCCATTTATCTAATACCAATCACATACAGCTTTAAATCCGAGACACTAGCAGTTTTTGCTTTCAGTCAGAATGTTTCAAAATCTGTTCCTTGGAGCTGTAAGGGTCCATGGAGGTGCCTTGGGCCACCTTCGGGGATTAGGAGGTCCTACGTCCAGCATGACTGGGGCTCCCTTCTCCACTTTAACCAGGAATCTCTGTTTTAAACATCGGGGTACCACATAAGGCCTTAAAAAAATTAGAGTGTTCTCTTGCTATAAAACAGAAAGGTGAAAATGACCAATATAGTTCAAATGTAGCTCAAACCCCTCATTACACAAGTTGGAAAAATAAAGCTATGGAGGGATAGTGGTTTGCCACCAGCACAGTGAGTGGGCGAGGAACAGGACCGGGGTCAGGGCCGTGCCCCAGGCCCTACCTATTCTCAGTTCCTTGAGTCTAGAGGCAGTGCCTACTGTGAGCTCTTGGCCTGTTCTCCCTGCGGGACATGTGTTTGCGGGGTGGCTGGGCTATGCTGGGCTGGCCTTTGGAACTGAAACAGGTCAGCAGCCCCACACGAGGAATGGGCTCCTGGCTTTGGCCTCCAAGTCTGCAAGCTGGCCGCCCACTCCTCCTGGCTCTCCCAAAAAGAGACATCTCAGCTGGTCAGGATGGCCGAGTGGTCTAAGGCGCCAGACTCAAGCTTCTGCTTCCCAAAAAGAGACATCTCCCTTTGAGGGGGTGTTATGGCAAGACTGACCCACATAGTTTCAAATCAAGACAGGGGAAGAGAACTGAAATTCTCTGAGCACCTCCAATGTGCCTGGCAGCTTGAACACAGCTGTCTGATTACTTTTGCCAGAAGTCAATCTTTGCAGTCCCATTTTCCAAATGAGGACACTGAGGCTTAGAGAGGATGGGTGATTGTGTAAGATTCTCACAGTGAGCAAGTGTCAGGGGCAGGATTAGTTCCTAGGGGTTTCTGGCCCCCAGAATCCCTGTTTCAAAGCAGAGCCCCGTGACTTCTGGACTGGCCACACTTGCTGTGTTCTGAGATCACTTGCTCTTCTCCCAGTCCTGGGCCCCCAGCTGCAGGCCAACAGGCCCGAGGATCCGGCCTGCAGCTCCTGAACCGCAGTCTGACAGTCTGGACTGCCCAGCCTCATCCATGGCCTGCTGGATGCAGACCAGATGGTTTCACCTTGCATTTGGCAGAACTAAGTTTCTGCGGCTGGTGCTTTGCACTGAGGTCTATGGTGCAAGGGGCCTCCCCTCCAGAGTGAGTGACCTCCAGTCAGATGTCCCTGCTGGACAGAGGGAGGGGTGCAGGTGGAAGGCAAGGCCTTTGCTCAGTTTTTTTGTCTTAGCTGGGAGCTGTGTAATCTCCCCTCCTCCTTGATGTGCTTCCTTCGCTTGGATTCCTGGATGGGACCTGTATGAATCCTTCTCGTGTCTTAGGGCTTGCTCCTTCCCAGTCTCCTCCTCCAGACCTCTGCTGCCCTTCCCCTTGACCTCCGGTGTTGGGGCCTCTCAGGTCTCTGGCCACTCACATGTTCTCTGGTTGATACCTTCTGGTTCCATGGCTTTAAGTACCATCTCCATGCTGATGGCCCCCAGTTAAAGCCTCCATCCCAGGCCTCTCTCTCAAGCCTCAGACTCTCCTATGCCGCATCCCCATGCAGGTGTCCAGAGGACACCTCACACCTCCCATTTCTAAAGCTGAATTTCTGTTCATTCTCTCGAATCCTTCTCAGCCCACAGCCTCCCGTGCCTCAGTGAGGACAGCTGCACCCTTCCAGTTGCTCCAGGAAAAGTCTTGCGGTTGGTGCTGACCCCTTTCTTTCTCTCACGTCCCCACCTCCAATCTGTCAGGAGCTCCTGCTGAGTTTCCCTTCAAAATACGCCAGGAATCCCAGCACAACAGGCCACTCATGCTACCCCCATCCTGGTCCAAACCGTCACCACCTCTTGCTCAGATGACTCCAAAAGCATCCTAATGGGACTTTCTGCATCTACGTCTTACTGTCTGGAGGAGCCTGAATCATGGCCCCCTAAAATACCAGGCTCTAATCCCTGGAATCTGCTAAGGTTGCCTTATTGGAAAAGGGGGTTTAGCAGATGTGATTAAGGATCTGGAGGTGAAGCAATTATCTTGGGTTACCCAGGTGGGCCCTACATGCTGCCACAAGTGTCCTTCTAAAAAGCAGAGGGACACTGGCACACACAGAGAAGAGGACAGGACTACAGAGGTAGAGACTTGAGTGAGGTGACCCCAGGCCAAGCAATGCCATAGCCCCCAGGAGCTGGAAGAGACGGAACAGAGTCTCCTCAAGCACCCTCAGAGGGAGTGTGGCCCTGCTGATACACTGATTTCAGCCCAGTGACACTGATTTTGAATGTGTGGCCTCCAGAACCAAGAGAGAATACATTTCTGTTGTTTTAGGCCACCCGGGCTGCGGTAATTTGTTACAGCAGCTGCAGGAAACTGATATGGCCCTATAGTCTATTCTCACCATGGCATCAGTAAGATCACATTAATCATTTGCTCAAAACCCTCTGGACATGCCTTCTCTCTTTCAAAGAAGAGTCATTAGCTGGTTGTTAGAGCAGCTAAACCCTCTTGTCCACGTTCCTGCCCTGACCTCTTTCACTGAAACGTACTCAGCCACCACAGCCACACCGGGCTCCTTGTTCTTCCATGAACAGGCCAGGCATACACCCACCCCAGGGCCTTCGCACTTGCTGTTCCCTCTGCCTGGAATGCTCTTCCCTGAGATATCCACATGGCTCACTCCATCACCGCTTTGCAGCCTTCAAAGCTGAGATTCAAGCTGGACCTCACTGTCTCGGTAAGGCCGGCCATAACCAGTCAGTTTAGCCACACTCTGCACCCCCTCTTTCCCTGGCACTCCAAATTCTTCTCAACCATCTCTGCTTTTCCTTTTTCCATAGTCTTCTATCAGCTTGTAACAACCCATATCATTTTCTTATTATGTTTATTGTTTTCTACCTGTCTCCCGGACTCCATGTACCGTCTACCCCCCAGAATATAAGCTCCCTGGGGCACAGAGTTCTTTGTGTCTTTTGTTCACTGGTGTATTCCAAATGTCTGGAGCAACATAAGAGATGCTTGGAAAATAATTTGCTGCATGAACACATGCATATATATATCAAGGAAACCGAACCTTACCTGTCTTTGTTCTTAGATAAGATCAATCTTCCTTGGTAAGAGCGATCTTCCTGTCCTTAAACACCAGTTCAGGTGGACTGACACCTTCTGCCCCAGGGAAACCTGGGGGAAACTCCTCCTGCTGAATCACTTCCTTACTGGCCTCCTGGCTGCCTGGGGACCCAGGTGGGCTCTCCCCTCTTGGTTTTCTGGAAGCCACTCTGTTCTCTCTGCCTCCTAGAAACAGTCTTTCCAAAAACTAGTAATAGATTTAAAACCCAAGAAACAATTCCAGGCATTTTTCTGGACTCAGAGTTTCTTGAAAACCAAGTAAACTTACAAAAGAGACCCAAGAGAGACCTGACAGCTGGACGTCTAAGATCTCCGCCAACCTCTCTAAAACAAACCCCTCATCCCACGTGAAATGTAACTTTCTGCTATAGTGTGCTTTGAAAGGATTATGGAAATCCTGACTTTGTGGTCACTTAACCGCAAGGTGCTCAGCTAACTCGCTTACTGACTATGATTTCTGAACAAACCGTCCTGCATAATGAGGGGATTCTCGCAGAATGAGGAGAATCTAGCCCACACATTATTTCCTAACATAATGAAATTGTAATATGTGCTCTGTGGGACAATACATGAAATTGACACAAGATTACATTTTGTAACCATTTAAATAGACATTCATTCATTTCTGCCCTTTTCTTTTCATGTTTGGAGCCAATAAATATTTTCAGGTTGCAGGTTTTAGGTTGTTTTTTGGGGAGGTGTTTTTCGTTTTTTGGAGGGTTTTGGGTTTGTTTTGATTTTTTTTTCGGTAGGTTCTTGAAATGTAGGTACGAGGGCCTGCGTCAGTTGAGGCTGATGCATAAATCGCCTGTGCTGGGGAACTCTCAGTGGGGAATCAGAAAGGCTGAGTGAGGCCGTGATATGCCATGTGAACTTGAACACGCCCCTAATGCACTGTAAGCCTGAGCTTCCCTGTTCCTGGAACTGAGATTACAGCCCTGCTTGCGTGTGCTTGTAGGAATCAGGTGGGATCCCGTATGGCCAAAGTGCTTCGTGAACGGTAAAGCGGTCCACACCGGCACTCCGTGGCAGACGTTTTCAGCCGCTTTGCTGGCTAGCCTCACCTGAGCCCAGGTGTGGATGGCTACCCCATTTCCTCCTGACCAGGAGTGAGCCCTCCGCTCCCTTGCGGCGCCCCCTGGCACAGTGCCTGCTGTTTGTCTGGCTGTTCCTCAGCCCCATGCTGCCCGCTGGTCTGGCCGCCGGGCCTGCCTGGGTTTGAGTGAAGTTACCGCACTGCATTGGAGCTCATTTGAAACACAGGAAGAGGATGAGGAGCCAGCATGTTGTGTGTTAGGTTTTCTTCCCACACCATTTCATTTCATCCTCATGGCACCTGTGAGCCGGGGCCTGTGCTGTCTTTCCTCCCTGCCTTCTTCCTGTCCGCACACGGCACCTCTGTCTGCCCCACACCTTGGGCCAGGCGCCTGCGAACCCTTCTGTGTACCTCCCTCTCTCTCCCTCCATCAGCCCCTGCATCTTAGTCATCAGACACCTCGGCCGAGCCGACCCCCAACATGTAGCCTGAACTCACTCTCCTCCCTACACCTCTCTATTATCACCCCTCTCCGGGCGGTTCTGCACCCCCAAACAGGCCCTCCCACATTCATGGGCCCCCTCTCCACTCCATCCTCTGCTGGATCCAGAGTGCCTTTGAAAAAGCAAATCTGATCACTCCACTGCTTCCTCCTTCAGTGCTTCTTTCATGTGGGATACCCCCCTCACTGGTCCCCTCCCTCACCACGCACCCTCTCCCCCTTGCTGCTCCTGCTGCTGCCCTCCCCCCCCAGTTCTGGAGCCCCTGGACTCTCTGCACCTTTGGCACACTCCCTGTCATGCTCTTCCCCGACGCTTCATGCAGCACCTCCTTCTTAGACTCTGGTCTCCTGCTCAGTGGCCACCTCCTCAGGGAGGCACCCCCAGATCTCCAAGGCACTGCTGTCCCTGCACCCTCTCACATCCTCCCTGGGCTTCCTCCATATCTCTGCATGCAATATGTAATGCACATTCTTGTTCCTGCCTCCTGGAGTCACTAAACTCCAAGAGGGAGGAGACAGAGCAACCCACACCGGGCCTGGGGCTGCATTGAACTTCAGCAAACAGTCGTCGAATGAATCAAGTTTCCCATATTGACTCAGTGTGAAAGAGCAGGTGTTTAATCTGAAGACAGGTGGACATCCCAGCCTCTTTAGGGTCATGGCAGCCCCCTGGACTCTCCAGGCCCCTGTCCCTATCTCTGTCATAGCTGGAACTGTACTTGATCTTCTCCTTGTCTCTTCCCCTAGCCTACATATCGGCTCCTCAGTGTCAGGTACCACGTGTCCCTGTGAAAATGCATTCAAGGAGTAAATAGAGTTTATGATCCCAGGAATCAACACTTGGTTTGGAGTCTTTAAAATGCATGTGATTATCATTTGATATTGTTAGAGTTATGGTATTATGATCTCTATTATTATGTGATAATTATCTTAGAATAGACTATGTTAATGCTAAAAACCTCCCTCATAACCCAGTTCAACCCTTTTGTTATATGCTTGAAAGCAAGAGCAACTGAGGGAAGGGTCTCTCCCAAGATCACATGGCCCAACAGAGATCAGAACTCAAAGCTGCCCACTTCCTGTCCTCTCCTTCCTGTGCCTTCTCTCTTCTGCAGAAGAGTAGAAGAAGAGAAGAAGAGAAGAAGTACCTGAGCAGAGATACTGAGCTGGTGAGAAAGGCAGGTGAGCCATAGGAACGCTCATCTACACTGAAGGCGGTGTTGAAGGCCAGGACCACCTGAGAGCTCACGGTTGGTGAGGTGTGGCCAGGAAAGCAGGCAGCTGGGAAACAGAGAGCTGCTGACTTCCTGCGGCTACCGTGTAAGAGCATAGATTATCCCGGCAAAGTAGATTATTATGCCTTTGTTTGCTCTTTTGTTACCAAAGCTGATTGTGTACAAGCTTTATACGTGTGCGCTTAAGCCCTTTAGTTAAACATCTGCATGGAAAATAGAAATCATAAAAATTATATCTAATACTTGCCATGCCAGGCACCGTGCTAAGCGTTTTATATGTGTTCGCTTGTGTAAACAATGATCTGATTAATTCGACCAACAAGGCCGCCCAATTGTGTAAATCAGAATTTCACAGGCTTCCCAGGGGCCTCATTTTCCAGTCTGGCAGCCCACGTGCCTTCCTCAAATTAGTGGATGCTCTCCTAACTTGCCTTTCCCCTGTGAACTACAGGCAACTACACACTTGTCCCCCAGGACTGTCAGTCCAAAGCCCGTCTTTTTCCAAAAACATGATTTTGCTCTCCTCCTTCCTTCATTCCAGATGAGCACAGTCCTTGGGGTACTTGATCTGGTATGAGTGTCTGTCTAACGGAATCACGTAGTAGGTCTCCACAAGTCCCCAGACTTTCTCCATGGGAAAGGGTATGGAAAGAATAAAAAAGTAGAAAGGTTTTGCCAGTTTTTTTTTTTATTTTTTAGTGTTTATTTATTTTTGAGACAGAGAGAGACAGAGCATGAGTGGGGGAGGGGCAGAGAGAGAGGGAGACACAGAATCTGAAACAGACTCCAGGCTCTGAGCTGCTGGCACAGAACCTGACATGGGGCTTGAACTCACGAACTGAGAGATCACAACATGAGCTCAAGTCGGATGCTTAACTGACTGAGACACCCAGGTGCCCGATCTTGCCAGTTTAGATTGGTCAGCACCGTCTGCAGCCTAGTACTTGCAGAAGTGGGTTGGGGTGACAGGAGGTTCCTGGGACATAATTTGATCCATGTCCCTCAGGCTACATTAGAGGAAACAGAAGCTCAGAGAAGTTAAGTGACTTGTCCAAGGTCACACAGCTGACTTGTGGCAGAGCTATAACTAGAACCCGTTTCTCCCAACTCTCAGTTAGGTGGTCCTTCCTGGACAGGGTTAAAAATGATCAGGAAGAAGCTTAGGATCCATATAAGGAATTTTTTATACTATACTCTCTACCTGTGCTTATGTTTGAAATTTCCCATATGAAAAAAAGTTGATTAAAAAAAAAGCCCTAGGAGAATGTTCGATTATAGCAGGAGTGGGTCCTGTTTTTATATTCATTTCTTCAAAGAAGATTTGTTTAATTCTTCCCAAAGGGATCTTCCCTGTGCTTTGAATTCCCTCACCATTACACACAGTCTGTTCCACATATAATTACTCATGGTGAAGCACGGTTGGGATTTTTCCCCCCTTCTGTCTACCAGCCAGAATGCAAGCCCTCCCTCCCATCTTTGAAGCTCCAGACCCTTCCAGGAGGTGGCCTCAGGCTTCTTCCTCATCCATGTCTCCCCAATTCCTGCCCACACTGTACCCTCACAGCCAGGATATCCCCAATTTCACTCATCTACAGACCTCCTTCCGGGTCTTTACCATCACCAAGTACCTAGCACCACATTTACTTAATATTTTCCTTTGAGATGACTCATTTTGTTTGCTTCAATATATTTTCAGCGAAAACTGTGTTTCCCTATTATCAATGGATAATCAGCCGTATCATCTGTGAAATCGGGGTTTGATGCACTAGTTATACTTCTTCCAACCGTCATTATAAGGTGCATAGTTACTTTAAAGAAGGAGATATCCATCAATGTACACTTTAAAAATCTCTTTTTAGACCAGGCTTTGGGAAATGCTGTCGTCTGCTGCTGGTCTCTGGGAATAGCCTGGCTTAGAACCTCTGCTCAGAACTCAGGGATACAGGAGCATGGAAGCTGTGCGCATGCGCGCGTATGTTTTCGGCGATGGGACGCGGCCATCTGACCACTGCCACGGGTACATCCCATCCTTGTGCTCTCTGTCAGGTGCTCCGAGGAGCTGGGTGGGGGAGTGCCAGTGAGTTTTCGAGGTCCCCTGGTTCGCTGCTCACCTTTCTTACGCAGCAACCCGAACGAAGTGAGCCTTCACCACCACCACCGGCCTTGGCAATAGGGCTGAGAACGGATGGGTCTCAGCTAGAAAATAGATGTTTTATGGAGGGGATTATACGCTAAAGTGGAATTTGCAAATTGGGAGCTCCCAGAGGTCTTGGGATTACTCTCATGAATGTCAAGGATTTAATGCTCTCCTGTTTCTTAAGAGGCAGAGAGATACGCTAAGGTGGGCTGGGCTGTGGAAACACACAGGTTGGCTTTACATCCAGTTTAGGTCATCCTGAGAAGCTGACTGAAGTCTTCTGAGCCTCATTTACTTTGTCTGTGAAATGGGGATAATAAAACCTCCTGTCTAGGGTCGTGCTGGCAATTAACCAGGCACTTAAGATTTCCCTAAATTCATGAAAGATCAGCAAAGACCTTCTGGTTCGCTGAAAGGAAAAATTCCACTTTGCGTCAGTTCAGAGTTAAAGTAGAGAATCTCTATTATCATATTCCAGTATTTCAAAGTTGTGTTTTCCATTTATCTATGGCAGCTATCAACTAGGATATTGATTTGGACAGATCACTCTGTGGCTGATTGATGGCACAGTGAAGGCAGTCCAGGGCCCTGCCTTACAATTGCCCAACAGGTCCCGTGGCTTGCCTGGGCCTCCCTGGCTTGGTGGTGAAGCCGAGGAGAACCTGGGGCCATGCCTTCTGTGACACAAGAGCAACCTGTGTGCATGCTGAATCCTCAGAGCGGATTTCCTGGGTTGAATCCAATGGAATTAGACCGCGGGATTGCTAGGGTCTTCCAGAACGTACAGTAAATACAGCCCTCTTTTTTGCCCATGTTTAGAACCATTTGAAAAATAAGAAAAAAAGAGGAAACAAGTTGGAGGCCAAAATGTTGCCCTCATGACCAATGATGTCTAGATGAGAGGTGGCTTTTATCTGTGGGAAAACGGCTTCTTAAACAAATAGCAAACCCTAAAATTATACAGACTCGCCCCACAATCAGGCAGCACAGGAGGTGACAGGCTTGGCCAGGTGGCAGGAGAGGGGACCAAGGTGGGCTGGGGAGAGAAGCTGCCTAGTGCATGCGCAAGCTGCACCACCGAGGGAAACAGCAGAGGAAGACAAGAGGTAGCCCATCACTAGGGTGGGGGTAGAGGGTTTTGTTATATTTCCTGACTCTGCCTGCATGCAAGCACCAGCAAACCTTAAGTCTTATTAGTTAAATGCCCACTGTCCAAGTCGCCCCTCAAGGAATGGGAAGTGGGAGTCCACCCTGCCTTCTCTGCAGCTGTAGCTCCTTGTAGCCTCGAGGCTGACGGCCTCTGGTTGCCTCTGGTGGCCCCATGAGCAGATCATAGGAGCATCGGACTAAATGGAAACTCTCACCAGACAAAGGACTCCGGGCCTGAGCTGCACGGTGCTGTCTGCTTCCTGACCAGCTGCCTGGCATCCAAACATCTCCCGCCTCCCTGGTGGGCTTTTTGGGAGAAGCTTTTGTCTCCAGTCGCAACTAAGAGTGGTCCCCCAGGTGGAGGGCCCAGAGGAGGAATGCCAGTAATGACTGGGGCCCAAGGGAGGGCTACAGGGACGCCGCCGGCTGTGCAAGGCTGCCCTGGCCTGACTTCTCTATCTCGGGAAAGATGTAGAGAAGGCAGCGCTGTGCTCCATCATGACAATTGGTGACAGCTCTTACTCTGCAGACCCCAAGTCAGGGCAGAGACGGAACCAACACCCATAGGTCCAGAATGTCCAGATCCATCATGTAGGTGTGTGCCCATTTGGAAAGTGTGTGGCTTCTGTGTTATAAGTTCATCCAACAAGTCTTTACTGTGCATCTACTATGCACCAGAGCCAGATCTGGTGCTTACTCTACAATCTAGTAGGATAGACAGGCAAAGTAAGAGGCTGATATGGGACAGTGGAGGAAGAACTGTGCTGAGGAGCACCGATGAGGAAGACCCGACCTCGTCTGGAAGTCAGGGTGGGCTTCCTGGAGGAAGAGACATTTAAGAGTGGCACATGCAAAGACCTGGAGGCTAGAGAGAGGGGAGCTTATGGATGGAGCAAGCAGAATGCTGACTGCCAGTGCATACCAAACACGATGGTTTGCAAAGTTCCCAACAGCTGTGTCCCCAGGTCGCAGCAAACACTTTTAATATTTTTTTTTTTAATTTATTTCTAGGAGAGAGAGAGAGAGAGAGAGACAGCGTGAGCAGGGGAGGTTCAGAGAGAGAGGGAGACACAGAATCTGAAGCAGGCTCCAGGCTCTGAGCTGGCAGTCAGCACAGAGCCCGACGTGAGGCTCGAACCCACGAACCGCGAGATCATGACCTAAGCAAAAGTCGGACGCTTAACCGACTAAGCCACCCAGGTGGGGGATCAGGATAGTAATATTTATTGAGTGCCTACTGTGTGCCATGCCAGACATAATTACATTGCACTGTCTAAGATGATTTATTCATTCATTTGTAAATACTTCAAATATGAGCCAATGTTCTAGGAACTAGGCTGAACAGCAGTCAGCAAAATAGACAGAACTCCCTCCCTGCAGGGTTTCACTCAGGCTTTCATGGGTATAAGGATAAACAAATACATAAGTGAAATATATGGTGTGTCAGGTGGGATCAGTGCTAAGGAGAAAACCAAAGCAGAGAGGGGAGCAGGGGTCACTGGGGCGGATGGGGAGGGTGTCCCAATTTTAATTAGGGTGTGCAGGAAAAGCCTCATATTTGAGCCACAACTTGAAAAGGGGGAATTGGTGTGCCTTGCTGATGTATAGGGAAAGAACACTACAGGCAGAGAGAACAGCAGATGCAAAGGCCCTGAGGTAGGAATGGGTCTAGTGTGTTCAGGGATGACCTCAGGGAGGACAGGGCAGCCAAAGCTGAGTAGGCACGAAGGACGGAAGGTAAGGTCAGCTCTCACAGATGTGTCAGGCTGCCACTGATCACTTTACTAGGCTTTACTAGGAGAGAAAAATCGGGGGAAAGATGGCAAGTTTTGAGCAGAGCAGAGGTAGGTTACATTTTATCACTCTAGTGTCAAAAATAGCCTGGAGGGAGGAAGCAGGGAGGCCAGTGAGGAGGGAGCTCCCTGCAGCCAAAACTTCAGCATTGTCTCGGGTCTCCTGGCTGAGTCCCCAGCACCTCCTCCCCTCTCAGGGATGAATGGGTTGAAGGAGCAGCCTCAGAGCCCAAAATCCTGGCAGTGCCGGGAGGCAGCTCCCACCGGAGGCAGCGGCAAGGTTTCTCCAGCTCAGCCTCTTGGATTTCACCTGCAGGAGGCTCCATGCCCGAACCAGCCAGCAAGTGACTTCAGGCTCTGGCAGCAGTGGGATCAGGGGGAGGAATGGAGCTCTGGACAAAACAAAACCAAAACCTGTGACCGTGAGGAGCAGCCACCTTTGTTAGAGCGCTAAGCGGCTGCAGCCTGGAATGACACAGGCCTGTTGGGTTTGAATCCTAATGACACCAGGCATGTCCTGGTTCCTACCCCCCACCCGGGGGTGGGGGTGGGGGTGTAAAAATGAGATAATAACAGCTCCCAGGGCTATGCTAGGCATTAAATGAGATAATGTTTGGGAGGTTCTTGACACAGCCCATGCACAGAGAACGCACTCAGTGGCACTTAGCAGGAGAAGTAGTGAAAGCAATGCGTTTTTTAAAAAATAGGCTCCGTGCCCAGTGTGGAACCCAAAATGGGGCTTGAACTCTCGACTCTGAGATCAAGACCTGAGCTGAGATCAAGAGTCGGATGCTGAATCCACTGAGCCGCCCAGCCGCCCCAATGATAGCAATGCTGTAGAGGTGGAGGCTGAGACCTTCCGAAAAGAGAGTGGACTTATGCTCCAGGGCACATACGGCAGCACCAGCCACTCAAGACTAACCGTGAGATACCTACTATGTGCCAAGTGCGTCCCTCATTCAGTCCTTCCTCAACTCTGCCAGGGAGATACATTGCATTTACTTTACAAGTATGAAAACCAGGGCCCAAAGCAGTCAAGGAACTGGCTCTGGGTCCCGCATCTACCAAGTGGCAGTGTCCAATCTGCCCAATTCCAGAGCCCAGCACGTCCCCACTTTGCCTCCCCACACTGAGCCCTGCTGGGGCCCTAACCACGCACCACCTCAGCCCCAGCCCCGCTGGTGTTTGGCTTTCCTAACGGGACTCACCAGCCCAGCCGCCAACTGGCCTCTTTTGGAAGCCTGCATTAACTCCCTCAGCCCTGAAGGTGCTCTGGGCCTGCACAATGGACGGACTTTCCCGGCAGCGTGTTTGGCACGGCTGTGACTGCTCTGTGCCCCGTACCAGACTGTCACTCCCGAGGGCCTGCTGTAACAAACTACCACAAACCGTGGAGCTTAAAACAACAGAAATGTACTCTTTCACGTTCTGGCACTGGAAATCCACAATCAAGGGGTTGGCAGGGTCCTCTTCCTCAGCCTCTTTTGGCTTCGTTGGGCCAGGTGCTCCTTAACTTGTCCAGGTATCTGGACAGCAACCTTGGCCCTGTCTTCCCCCACGTCTGTGTCTCTATGTGTCCAGCCACCGTCTCTTGTCTCTCGTAAAGACGCCAGTCACGGATCCAGGCCCCCTCTGAGTCCTTAACGAATTACATCTGCAAAGACCCTGTTTCCAAATAAGGTGACATCCGGAGTCTCCAGGTGGACATGAACTTTTAGGGGACTGTCTTCAACCCCCCTCCTCTCCACCCTCTGCTCCGCACCCAAATTTCATCTTCTTCCAACATGAAAAATGCAATCACTCCATCCCATCGTGTCCCCAGACATTAACCCATTCCAGTGTCACCTCCAAGTCCAAAATCTTATCTAAATCTTGTCAGTGCAGAAAGCCCCAGATCTCATCATCTACGTCCCGTAAATCAGGTATGCGTGAGACCCGGGTCTGATTTGTCCTGTCCACCTGGCCCCAAGGAGGAGCTGGGGCGCACTGGCTGCAGGGGGGCCGAGGCGGGGCCCACACGGGGCTGGCCTTGCCCCGGCAGAGCTCGGCACATAGGGCAGCACGGAAGCAAAGAAGCTTAGATGACAGACGTGCCCTCAGGAAGCAGAACAAGGGTCTCCTAGCGGCTTTCCGAGCCCCCAAACCATTCTGTTACCACATATGTTTGTAGAGTTTGCACATGTCCTTTGACTCGTTCCAAAGTGGGTTTGAGTTAGACACAGAGCAGGGCCTCTCGGGGCTGGAAGGGGCCAGTGTCTGTCATCCCTGCCTGGCTCCGTCCTGGCTCTACTCAAAACCTGCTAGCTACAGGGAGCCTGCTCACCTCAGCCGGGGAGGCAGGGCGCCGTGGCCACGTGGCTTCCCCGTGATTAAGACAGACCGCAGGACCCTGGGAAAGAGGAAGCGTCAGGGGCACTGGAACAGTTTGGTTTAGCCCACGTATGTGGTTATTCCTAGGAATGAGCACAGATGTGCGTGAGCCGTGGCTGCCTGCATCTGCGGCTCTGGCTGTTTCATGTCTCATGTTCCGGGGTCCAGCAGTGACCTTCCCAGGAACAAAGGACAGCAGGACAAGTGCTGTGTAGAGGAAACTGAATGGGACCAGAGTCACATGCCCTCAGGAGAAGGGGGGGGACGGAAGATGGGAAGGACGTGGTCACAGCTGTGTGTCTGGTTTGTTGGGGGGCGGGGAATCCAGACCACAAATAGCATCAAAGACTTGATCCTTCCATGCCCCCTGGGGAAGAGGGTCTTTGAGCTGCAGACCAGAGCCTCTCTGAAACTGCTCACCTCTCACCACAGGACCTAACAAACCACCCACAAACCACTCTGCCCTCCCTCCAGCCAGGCCAGACGCTGCAGGGGCCCAGCTGTGAGAGCGAATCGCGGCCTTTCTGAGACGAAGAGGAGCTCAGGAAGAGCTGGCGGCTTCTCCGTCCCCCATTTTTAGTAAATTACCGGGAGGCACCCCGCCTGCCCCAAACCTCATAAAAGATGGATGGCGTACTTGTAGAACATCCACGGGTTTTTGTGAACTTTGCCTTCCCTTTAAAAAGCTGCTAACTTCAAAGGCAAAAATATCACCCCCGGGCATTTTGGTGGTTCTAATAAAACACATTCCCCAGGAACGTGGGTTCCGTTTCAGCCTCAGAGAAGGAGGCGAAGTGGCCATGTGGGTGCCCATGTGCCTGCTCCCTTGTGGGTGACAGGTTCCCCCCCACCCCCCACAACTGATTTATGCTGAGAACCACCAGCCGGTGGCCATGACCTACTTTCCTCTTTACAATCCAGTATCCACGGCTTGGCAGAGAGGAAACCTGGGAGTACAGAAGCCAAACTCAGTGAGCATATGCGCTGGGGGTGTCTCTTGACAGTCTGCTTCACAAAAATAATAAATAAAATAAAAGCATGTGTGAGTGTGTATGTGTGTGTGAATTTCCAATGGAGTGAGGGGTTCTTTTTTTTTTAATGTTTATTTATTTATTCTGAGAGAGACAGAGAGCATAAGCAGAGGAGGGGCAGAAAGAGAGGGAGAGAGAATACCAAGCAGGTTCTCTGCCATTAGTGCAAAGCTTGATGCAGAGCTCAAGCTCACGAACCGTGAGATCATGATCTGAGCCAAAGTCAGATGCTTAACCGACTGAGCCACCCAGGCATCCCAACGGGCTCTTTAAATGAGCTCCCCTAGACATAAAAGTTGGGATGTGAAGTTCCAGATCTTCTAATAGTTGTCCAAAGCAAAGCTGGCCTAGCCGGCTTGTGCTTATCAGCCAGGCTGATACCCTGCAGGAAGGACGTGCAGATTTACCTGGGTGGCTCGTTCCTCGTGCTGCTGAAGTTCCAGTGTCCTGCACTTCCATGGGTGTGAGTGTGTGTGCATGTGTTTGCATTTCCAATTCAGCGACCAAAAGTGCCATTGCAGTTGTGAAATTCTGGAAAGAGTTCGGGTATATGTGAATCAGGTCACACGGCAGCTTTCAACTCAGGAGAACATAAAATACACAGCGGCAGAAGATGTGAGGTATCTGTCTGTAGCACGAAGATCTCTGTAAGGGAGGGAGAGTAATTTCCCTTCTACCCTTCTGAATTCTTAGCTGAGACCCCTGTCCTAACAAATGGATGAACAAGAGGAAAATAAAGAATTTATTAGCATGCATACCCCACGCTATACATGGGAGTTACCCTGGTAGAGAAAAGCGATCCAGAGATAGCTTTAGAATTCAGGCTAGAATACCATCTTCATAGGGAAAGGGGAGAAGGTGTGGCCTCTTAGGGGAGAGTACATTATCTTTGGGAAAGATGAACAGTCCCTTTGAAGAATACAGGTGGGAGGTATGATCATTTGTGACACAGTTTGTCTGGGTGTGGGGTCAACTTCTAGTTCCCTCTCCTGAGTCCATCTTCCCTGGTTTTTAAACTCCCAGGAGCGGATCTGTGATAACTGAGTTCCTTTTTGAGAGAAAGTCTCTTCCTATATTGCTGTTATTTAAGTGTCCACAGTTCAAAATGGTCATTAGCCCAAGTGACACACTTTGGGGTGGTGCGTCCTGAGCTCCCACAGTCCTATTTGGGGAAACGGTGCTCGAGGACTGTTGGAACAGTCAGCATGTGCAAGGCTGGGCAAAGGAGGATGTGGGGTTTGGGTGCAGCGTCAGCATGGGTTCTGGCCCAAGACATCGATGCTAGAATGTTAGCAGACCGGGAATCCTCTAGTATAGCTGTCTCCAAAGTGGGTGACCCAGACCGCCAAGGGGACAGGCATAGGAAGGTTTCCCAGGAGGTACACAGGCACAGAGAATGGTACAAGAACAGTCTCCAGATGCTCAGATTACATGTGGTCCTGAGCCTGGGATGGTGCCCACAGTCTGCCGGCCGGGATAGTCCCTCACAGCTCCCCGTTCTTAACCCACCTGCCCTGTCACAGAGGAAAGGCAGGCCTCACGGCCTCTAGGGGGCATCGTCCTGAGAGGCACAATCAGAGGGTCAATTCAAGGATGCATAGCTCCATGCAGTGCTGGGTGGTTCAGTAGGTTAAGCATCCAACTCTTGACCTTGGCTTAGGTCATGATCTCATGGTAGTGAGACGGAGCCCAAGTCGGGCTCTGCACTGGGTGTGGAGCTGCTTGGGATTCTCTTGCTCTCCCTCCCTGTGCCCCTCCCCCACTCATTCCCTTTCTCTCTAANTGACCCTCCCCTGCTCATGCTTGTCTCTCTCTCTCTCTCTCAGAACTAAATAAAACATTTAAAAAATTAAGAAAACAAATGCATAGCTCCAGGATAGCTCCCGAGGGAGAAACCCCTAAAGACAAAACAAGGGTGGTCAGGGACGTGGAGGGTGTTGTTAGGCTAACAGATTTCACTGACTTGTGGAATCTGAGCAACAACACAAATGAACAAACACACAGAACAGCAGACTCTTATATACAGAGAACAAACCTGAGGTTGCCTGAGGGAAGGTGGGGGTGGGGACAGACAAAATCGGTGAAGGGGATGAAGAGTACAAATTTCCAGTTACAAAATAAGTAAGTCACAGAGGGGAAAAGTACAGCCTTGGGGATATAGTCCATAACACTGTAATAATGCCCTGTGGTGACAGATGTGACCGCACTGACCACAGTGAGCGCTGCGTAATATGTACAATGGTTGCATCGCTGTGTCGCACACCTGAAACCAACATGACATTGTGTGTCAGCTATGCTTCAATGATAATACTTAAGAGAAAAAATAGGTACTTTTTGTCACAGACCGTGTCGCCTCTGCCCACCTACCTTGTCATCCATCCTCATCTCTCAGTATTGGAAGTGGCCGCGGAGAGGCGCATTAATGGGTTCATTTGAATTGAAAAACGATGTCAGCCTTTGTTATCTGAAAGTAAGTCTGATTTGCTTATTATTGGTTGGACAGTGCGGATGGCTTTGCTGATGCGGTTCACAACATGATACCCCAAAATGTAGCACCTTGGCATATTGATTATCTTAAGCTGAAGGAATCTGAGAAAATGAAAGAAACAGAAAGGTTATTCTGACTTCCCCACCACTTTGCCCTTCTCCTCTGACAAAGGTCATAAAATTCCCATGACCAAGGTGGCCTCCCTGCGTGAGGAGGGAGGAAGGAAGGCATCCTTCACACCAGAGGCGTGGATTCAGGGGCTCAGGCTGGAAGGACCAACCTTGTCAGCTAACCCTTCTTCCTCACCGTTTATGACCCCAGCCCCACAGATTTACTGTGTCTTTGTCTACAGGTATAAACTCGTTCCTGTTCTGGTCACATCTGGTCTTCATTCTCTCGTGAAGGCTCGCGCATACATGTAAACATTCAGTGCAACTTGTGCGCTTTCCTCCTGTTAATCTCTTACATCACTCAACTTTTCAGACCCAGCAGGTACCCCTAGGGGCCCAGGGACAACTTGTTCCTCCCCTCCAGGTTGTAGGATGTACCTTTTAAATAAATTCACAGAGCCAAATTCACAGCCCAAGGTCGTAGTGAAGACGTATTTAAAGCACAAATACAAAATACATTTGGATGCCACTTAAAAAGGCTTAAGGATTTTCAACTTGCAGAGTATGATCGAGTATTAGGAGTATTAGCACGGGTGCTGGAAATGTCCTAGACAACAAGTATTCATAGAGTAGGAAAAAAGGAATGAGTGGCTATGAATGGGAAGATTGAAGCTGCAGAGGACTCTTGGTTTTTCTATGAAAAAAATAAGTGGCACTGAATTATACACTTAAAAATGGTAAATGGTAAAATTTTTGTTATGGGTATTTTACTGCAATAAAAAACAATAATTAGTGACAAAGCTGGGTGGCACCCAGGTGTCCCGACTCCTACGCAGTGGTCCCTGCTTTCCTCCCTCCCTCCCGTTGTTCATCTGCTTGGTTTTCTGCAAATGCTGTTGGGGATTGGCTGAGAGATGCCGGCAAAGCAGGAGACTCGCTGCTGAGAAATGCTTAAGCAAGTGTGATCCTAACAGAGAAGCAGGCGGGGACGGAGGACTTCTGGGACTGAGAGGTAATGGGGCCAGGAGGCAGTCCCAGGACCCCGATTCATAGCGCCTAAAGGGAGCTGAGGCCTGCATCTGATGAGCACCAGTCAGTATGTGGGATCTGGGACCACAGTGGTGGACCATCATGTCTGGCACAGGCCTCTAGCTAGTGCTCCCAGGACAGGGCGTCAAGGACCAGCCATGAGGAGACAGAGTGACCAGAGCACCAGCTAGAGACAGCGAGACGCCCTGAGATCCAGGCCCTGTGGTTAAGAGAGCCCATTCTAGACCTCAGCCAGCCACCTACCTCCCTCTCCCCAGACCATACTCCAGGCACCCAGTACCTTCAATTCCCTTTCCAAGGGGTGCCAAATCCCACAGATGTTAGGGCTAGGCCAGCGCAGGGACAGGGGTACGTTTTCTCTGGAAGGCAGGGAAGACGAGTGTGTGTCTGATAATATGTCCAATACCAAGAAGGCACCCAGTGGCTTTTCTCTCCCCTCGGGCTGACCAGCACGGTTAGCACACAGGTCGGCCTTTGGCTGTAAGCTGACTCCCCTGACCAGCTCTTTCCTCCACTCGGATGCTCAACTCCCTAAGGAGCAGAGAACCCTGTTTTGGGCTCCCAAAGCTGGGTGGCTCTTTGGCATTCCCCCGTTTGTTTCTTTTTTAATATTTATTTTTGGGAGAGTGCAAGCGGGGGAGGGGCACAAAGAAGGGGACAGAGGATCTGAAGTGGGCTCTGTGCTAGGTTGACAGCAGTAGGCCGGATGTGGGGCTTGAACTTATGAACCATGAGATCATGACCTGAGCTGAAGTTGGATGTTCAACCGACTGAGGCACCTAGGTGCCCCCAGCTCACCCCCTTGTTTAAACAGAAAGACATCTTCTGTTTCTCTCCCCTAATGCACCTGGCATGGTAATGAGCTCATAGTAGGCATTTGCTAAATAGTTCATTGGTATTAACTATTAGGAAATGCATTCCCTAAGCCCACATAGGAAATGAGTAAGCATCCCTGGGCCCACATGCTTGGCTATTCTCTGTAATATCTCATTGAGCAAAGTCCGGGGCATGCCCTGTGCGTGATATGTTTTACCGTTTAATAAGTGTTATTACCACTTTCATGGAGTATCCATGCTGTGCCAGCCACTGTACTAGACGCTTTACCTCATCAACAATTGGCAACATCTTCCCCACTTTACAGATGAGAGAAGTGTGGCTTAAACAGGGCAATTGCTCCAAGTCACATAGCAAGTAGGTGTCATGGCTGGAATGGGTCCCCAGGCCTGCCCGACTCCAAAGCCTTTGCCAGTGCATTTGTGGCTTCTATGACACAATGGGAGAGTGCTGTGGGCCTTCCACGGAAGCAGCCTGAGCCACCTGCCGGGTTTTCCCCAGACCAGCTTCTGCGGCCCTGCAGTTCCCCGGAGCGTGGGAGAATAGCCATCTACAAACAGAGCTGGACAAGAAGTGGGTGACTTAGTACAGAACCTAGCTCACAGCTCTTCTGTGACTTAAGCAAGGAAGTAGATTCCTGAAAATACGTTCACAACTCAATACTTTATAAAATATATCCTATAAGACCCACAATATCATGTAATACATGTACTGTACCCTCAGAGATCAAAGCCACCTCTATCTCTTTTGAACGTATTTTCATCGCCGCATCGCCTAGGATTGGGGACCTTACCGTGAACTCCAACATTCACGCTGTGTGTGACAGCTTGCACAGTACCCCACCCCCATTATTTTATTTGGGACATGTGGACACAATTAGCCCCATTGCACAGGAGAGAAAAACAGAGGCTTATAGAGATGTGGCTTCCCCCAGATGACCCCATGCCCTGGGTGTATGGCTCTGCTCTGTGCCCTCACACCATCGGCTAACAAGATGAAAGGGACAGTAGATGTTTCGCCTGGTTGTAGCCTCTGGACTGGTGGGAAGGTCTCTGTGTCACCTTCCCTTTTACCTGGATATTATAACCTGTCACTGGGTATTGGCTTCCACCAAAGAGGAACAGTCTCACCAGAGTAACTTCTAAGCCCAGAACAGCGGAGGCTCTGATAAAAATTGACTTAATATAGCAGAAACTGAAGCCCACAGTTATCTTCTATCACTTTCAAGCAGACAGCTGCCAGCTTTTGGCCCTGAGGGGCCTTCTGACAATTTATTAGGCAGAAGTGGAAGACACTCCTGTGCCTTGCCCCAGAAAATGAGTCATTCAGTGGCCAGCCTGTGTGTGTACATCAGACTTTCATGAACCAGCATGGGTCCCACCTGGGACATGGAAAAGGGAACAGATGTCCTGTATGGCCATCCTCGGCTGCCTGGCACAGCCCCACAGGCCCCATCTGGGTCCCAGAATCAGGGCAGCTCAGGGCCAGAAAGGACTTTCAAGGTCATCTGGTTCAAATGCCTAGCAAAGACTAGAATCCCACCCAGTGGTACCTACTCCCTCTTGAAACCCATAGAATTCAATGCCTCTAGGAGCAGCCAGAGCAGGAGGGTCCCCCAAGAATCATCCCATCTGATCCCTTCACTGTCCAGATGGAGGCATTTTCCAAACCAGAGAAACAGCTTGTTCCGAGGTCACCCAGCTAGGCCAGCAACAAGGAGACGTCTATTTACTGTCCCCCTGCACGTCCCACTCTCTGGCCATATTTCAGTTCCCGGAATGAGCCATGCTGTTTCCTGTCTCCGTGTCATTCACAGCATTCCCCTTTCTGGATATGCCCTTTGCACCACATATATCCCCTGCACAAGAAAACACACCTATCATTCAAGGCTCTACAAGGCACATTCTGCTCTGTAAAGTCTTGCCTGAGACCTTCCTCCTACAGTGAGAAATTCTCCCCCTTGCCTGCACCCCAGGCTATGGACACGTGGATCAGAGCACTTATCACCCTGGACTCCTTATCTCCCTGCTCATCTGATCCCTGACTCTCCCGGGAGGCCCTTGAGCATAGAGGCCATGTTCCCCATGTCTGTGTTCTCAGATCTGTCCATGACTCTTGGCAAAGACATGCTTGTTGAATAAACACACAAATGAATGACTGGATAGATCAACACTGGAAAAGCCCCCAAAGCTATTTGTAATTTCCACAAACCCTGTAGACTCTGTTTCATTTGTATTCCCCTCTCTTCCACTCCTTTTGAATCCCCTTCCCCATCAGAGGACGGGGCCAGTCATTCCACCACAGAGAAGCTAGGTGATTGGCCCGAATCACCCAGTTATAAGTAGCTTCTCGTAGTTCTTGTGTTTGCAAGTTCAAGGGAAATGTCATGGTTAGTGGCATCTCCTGAGTGGCTTCGTTTCTGGTTGAGACCTCCCACCCCCACTCCCCTGCCCAACTTGGGAGCCTGCCCTAAGGAACTTTCTCTTCCCCAGCCTCAGCTCAGGATGTGCAGGACTGAGATTCCACTCCTGGAGACTAATGGGGAACACGGCATACAGGCATGTCACCTCCATGGGACAAGGGCACAAGAGGGTGTGGAAAGAGCTGGCAGATGAGCTGGACCTCAGCTCCAGCAGGGGGCAGGATTGTGGCTACAAACTATAGCTGGCAGGGGACATACTTAAACATGGACTGACTCTGGCTCATTCCCACCATGCTGTCCTCATGCTTCCTCTGGGTGACACACAGTCACTGTCACTGGAGAGAGGTTCCCAGCAGGTCTGGCCCCTCTTTGGGATGTGATTGGGACAGCCATGAATAGGATGAGCATCGTGGGGCCATCTCACGCTCTCTGGATGTCACACATTCATGGGTGTTACACACTTACGGGCATTTGCACACGCATGCACATGCACCTGCCTCATCAGGATGCAGTGATGATCAGGGAGCCTCTGCACTCTGCAGCTCCACCTTCCAGGGCCTTCTTCCTTCCATCCTTTCCAATGGGAAGGTTGCATTTTGCCCCCTTTTTCAACACCCTGCTAAGATTTGCCACACTTAGTATCAAAATTCACTACTTTCGGTGAACCTTTTTTTAAGTGTTAGATCCAGTGGCACTCAGTACACCCCCAGTGTTGTGCAGCCATCACTGCTCCCTCATTCCAGAGCATTTCCATCCCTCTAATAGGAAACCTGTGCCCACCCCGGCCTTTTACAGGATGCCCAGCAGCAAAGGCAGTGTCGAGACCTTCCTGGCTCCAAGTGGTAAGGTCACTAGGAGCCCGTCAGCCCGAGGACAGCCAGGAGCCCATGTGGGAAATGCTATCTGTCATCTCTGTACACTCCCGTCCCAGCGCCCCTTCAAGTCCTTGCTCAGAGTCCCCACTCACCCGCCAGGCTCCATCCTCTGCACCTCTCAGCCCACCAGCAGGAGGCGGTCTCTCTGAGCCCAGCTTGGAGAGCATCCTAGAACCCGGCTGTGCAGGTCCCAGTCAAGAGGGCCACACCCCGGGTGCTGGGTTGGCCTCTCACCGGCCACATTATCTAATCTCTGTGTCAGGTTCTTCATCTGTAAGGTGTGGTCAGTAACAGTACTATGAAAGGGTTGCCATGAAAGGGCTTGCACATTAGCGCTCGCCAAGCTATCCAGACAGGGCCTGGGGCTTCGGCCCTGCTTGGGCTCTCAGCCTTCCCCCCTGTCCCACCTGCAGGGCTCCTCAGCCACAGGGCTCAAAGCGCAGGGAGCCTGGAAAATTCCAGGTTGGTTGAAGGGCCCCCAGGTGTCTCTGGCAGTCACCCCCAGATCTTCACACCCCTTTGTCTGGCTGTTTACAATGGCCAGGACTCTGTCTCGCTGTTATACTTGGTCAGGGCAAATGAATGCACTGTGGAAAATGCTCTCCCAGAGCGGGAGGGGAAGGTGCAGAAGAGAGGGAGGGGCCGGAGCTTGGGACAGGGGGGAAGGAGAGGGGCTCTGAGTGCTCTATCCAGGTGCCCTGACCATGGGATGGCAGGGCAGGGTGCCGACACTGAGAGGGAGCAAGGGCACGAGTTGTGTGATTATTATTTCCTGGGAGTCTGGGGGGCTCAGTCAGTTAGGCGTCTGACTCCGGCTCAGGTCATGATCTCACAGTTTGTGGGTTCAAGCCCCGCTTTGGGCTCCACACTTAGGATTTTCTCTCTCCTTCTCTCCCTCTCTCTCTGCCCCTCTCCATGCTCTCACTTCCTCTGTCTCAAAATAAATAAATAAACATGGGGCGCCTGGGTGGCTCAGTCAGTTAGGTTAAGCGTACGACTTCGGCTCAGGTCATGATCTCACGGTTCGTGAGTTCGAGCCCCACACTGGCCTCTGTACTGACAGCTCAGAGCCTGGAGCCTGCTTTGGATTCTGTGTCTCCCTCACTCTCTGCCCCTCCCCTGCTCCCTCTCTGTCTCTCTCTCTCTCAAAAGTAAATAAACATTTTAAATTTTTTAAATAAAAATAAACTTAAAATACAAAATTTTTTAAAAAAAGATTTTATTTCCATTTCACCTGACATCTCCCCAGAGTCCCTCCAGCCAGGGTGACAAGTTCAGGGCAGGGCCCAGCCCTGCCACACTGACAGGCTGTAGGCCTCGGTGTCCCATACAGTGGCCACACTTGAAATACACTAGGCACTTGAAATGTAGCTGGTCTGGACTAGAGGTGCTCTAAGTGAAATCAAACGCTTAGTTTGGGAAAAAAAAAAGACCATCTCGATAATTTTTTATACTGGCTACACGTCAAAGTTATACCATATTGAATGTAATGGGTTGGATAAAATAAAGTAAATTAATTAATTAAAGTGCCAGACCTGGAGATCCACAGGCTGACGTGTAACCACCGCCTCTCTGTACAGCGTATTATATTTAATCATTCCCCTGTTGATGAACACTTGGGTTGTTTCTGATTTCTCACTCTAGTAAACATTGCCATAGCACCTGCGTGGTTTTGTACAAGTGCAGGTATTTCCCTAAGGTTGTGGAGTCAAAGGTGTTTGGCGTTTTTCATTTTGAGAGAGTGCCAAAGTGCCTTCCAAGAAAGGCTGACCTTTGTACGCTCAGGAAACGCCTTTCCCTTGGCAGCTCTGCCAAAGGGCAGTAGCGGTTAGAGTGGACGGAGAGGTCCAGAAGAGGCAATCCGTTCCCTGTTAGATCAGGCTAAGGGGCTCAGAATGGTAGGATTCCACAGAGCCCCTCCCCCTCCCACGGAGGGAAGACTTCCATAGCCCCCTCCCCACAGCCCCTGAGGCTCAGAGGTTTGATCCCCCAGATCAGCATCTGGTCAGCAGGGACGGGACAGCATGACCTGAAGTCCCCGTGACTACTAGCCAAGCCACTGTACGGGCCCCAGCTCCCAGCGCTGGAGAACAGCAATAGTACTACCTGTATAACAGGGTCCCCTGGAGTGAATGAAACAGGGGTGTGTCCATGTCCACCTCGCCTCACTGGATGGCAGTGAAAATTTAATACAATGACTCAAAGGAGGCACTGGCAAAGGCCAGTTTCCTCCTCGCGTCCCTTTAAGGGTGGATGTTATACAAGGGATGCTTTCATCCATTCATTCATTCATTCATTCGACCTTTATATAGCACTTCCTTCTAGTTGGGCCCATTCTCTTGTTCCCCGTATTTTAGCTTTCATTAGTTATATTTTTAATGTTTACTTATTTATTTTGAGGGGGAAGGAAGGGCATAGAGAAAGGGAGAAAGAGAGAATCCCAAGCAGGCCCTGCACTGTCAGCACAGAGCCCGATGTGGGGCTCGATCCCACAAATCGTGAGATCATGACCTGAGCTGAAACCAAGAGTCAGAAGCTCAACTGATTGAGCCACCCAGGCGCCCCTCAATTAGCTAGATTTCACGTCCCAAACTGCATCTCACAGAACTGAACCAAAATACTTTGAATTAGCCCTTCTCTCCTTCCCTCTTTGTTGTTCAGCTCATTTCTCTCTTCTCTAAGATTAGCCCTTCTCCCCTTCCCTCTTTGAGGTTCAGCTCATTTCTCTCTTCTCTAAGAGCAACATTGCTCTCCCTTTCTCTTACTCCTCTGGACCTTCCTCCACTCCTGCTTCCTCCTGACCCCCCAAGGCCCTGAGACCTGTGGGTTTCTTACCCTCATCTGCGTTTCTGAGAGACAGGTGCCGCATCTGCCCATTCAGGCGCCACAGCTGGAGATTACCAATCATCATATTTTATATCTGGCCTCATAAATAATTCAGGACCCAGAAAGCAAGAGCATAATAATTAACATGAGCAGGAGGGGGAACGCCAGTTCCAACGTAGCCCGATCGGTTTTTATGATAGGATTTTGCCAAGCTTAAATGCACAACACCTGACCTTGTGTTCTTGGCTTGCATTTGAAGTTGCCTTCCATATTGAGACAACGTGTGTGAGTCTCATACAATCCGCAATCGGAGCTCTTTCCCAGAAGCTGGTCTATTAGTAAAATCCTTGAAAAGAAATGAAACAGGTGACTGGAGAAGTCCCCAGACCCTGGTCTGTCAGAATAGCATATGCAAAAATCAGATATTCTATAACTCAGAATCTTCGTTGTACCTTGACTTACCTTCTCCCACAAACTCTGACCCTTCAAGGCAGAGCATGGGTCTCCACCATCTGTGACCCCAGCACAGTGTCTGGCTTGGTGGTAAGGTTCAGGGTGCTGCATGTCACTTGCATGATCTTTTCAGGAACACTGTCTCCCCATCTCTAAGAGAGCTCTGATGGGTGGTTGCCTTGGACATTTCTGTCTGTCTAGGCTTCTTTGCCTTAGGGCTCTCTTGTATGATAGCAAATATTCTGTAAAGAAGCAGTTAAATGCCCCCACGCAAATTCCCTCTTTGAAGCCATGCTGGAAATCTTTCCATAAAGTACACTAATTGATTTGCTTGCTTGTTAACGTCAAATGTTTTTGGATGCTTGTTTTCTTTCCCTTTTAAAAACAAATCTTCTGTTACAGAACACAAATTTGAAAAGGTGGGGGTGTGAGGGGAAGGGGAGAAGGCGTAATTCAATGTATTGGGGTTCGGTTTTGTGAGATGCCAGTTGGAATGTAAAAAATAACTAATTAAGGCTTTTAGCACATCAAAGTGTTTTTCTGAACCTGGTTCCCTACTGTGAGCCTGGCTCCCTGATATGAACCTGATTTCCTAGTGAGAATCTGGCTCCCTGATGAGAATCTCATTCCCTGGTGTGAACCTGGCTCCCTAATTAGCATCTCATTCCCCCATATAAATGTGATTTTTTGACATGAACTTGGCAGTCAGAATTAGTCATCAGGAAAACTTTGTTGTAGGAATGAATGAGTGAATGAATGAATGAATAATGCTACACTGTAGTTTTATTGGGTAATATGGTGTAAAAAATGCTCTCTTAAGAGGCATATTGTAAAAGTACTGCCTACATTAAAAATCCTCATGTTACAAAGATTCCTATATGTTTATGTGAACAGCATCCTAGCACCAAGCCACAAAGAGTAGAGAAAACTTTCTTTGGAGCACAAAAAAAGAGAGAAATATTTCTTCAATTGCTTTGCTTAATTCTGCTTTTTTAAAAAAACTTTATTAAGATATAACTTATATGCCATACAATTATCCATTTACAGTGAGCAATTCGGTGTTTTTTTTTATTATATTCACAGGTATGTCAACCATCGCCATAACTAAATTTTAGAATGTGTTTGCACTCCCTGCAAAATAAATCCATGCCTATTACCTGGCATTCCCCATTCTCCCTAAGCAACTGATAATCTAATTCTCTGTTTCCACACAGTTGCCCATTATAGCTATTGCATATACTTGGAATCATATGCTATGTGATCTTTTGTGACTGCCTTCTTTCCACTAGCATAACGTCTTCAAGGTTCATCCATGTTGTAGCATGTATCAGCAGTTCATTCCTTTTTGTTGTCAAATAACATTCCACTGGGGGTGCCTGGGTGGCTCAGTCGGTTGGGCACCCGACTTCAGCTCAGGCCATGATCTCGCGGTTTGTGGGTTCGAGCCCTAAGTCTGGCTCTGTGCTGACAGCTCAGAGCATGGAGCCTGCTTCAGATTCTGTGTCTCCCTCTCCCTCTGCCCCTCCCCTGTTCATTCTCTGTCTCTCAAAAGTAAATAAACATTGGAGGGCACTTCTGGGGATAAGCGCTTGGTGTTACATGGAAACCAACTTGACAATAAACTATTTAAAAAAGTAAATAAACATTTAAAAAAATAACATTCCACTGTATGGATATATTACATTTTATTTGTCTATTCATCAGGCTTTTTTTTCTTTCATTAATTCTTGCCAGGGTGGTTAATAAGCCATGAAGTTGTGGCCAGAGGCACCAGGATTCCCTAATCACCATTTTACTTTTTAACTACAGAGAGCATCCCAGGTGTCCCTCACGTCACCGTGTTCCCTCTTGCTGTACTACCAAGAACCACTTCCCCTAGAGAATAGTTATGTTCTCAGGAACACACCCATTTCATACTAGAGCCCTCCAAATGTTGGGAGGACCATAGAAGGCAATAACAGTGAGACTATATAAATCATTTCTTAGGGCGCCTGGGTAGCTCAGTTGGTTGAGTGTCTGACTCGATTTCAGCTCAGGTCATGATCACACAGTTCATGGGTTTGAGCCCCACATCAGGCTCCACATTGATAGCACAGAGGCTGCTTGGGATCTCTCTCTGTCTCTCTGCCCTTCTCCAACTCTCTCTCTCTCTCTCTTTTTTTCTCTCTCTCTCAAAATAAATAAACTTTAAAAAAGGGGGGAAGTATAAATGATTAACAACTGTGCATTGGTAATAAACATCTGTGGGGCAAGCCTGGGAAGCTGACCACCATTTATAACTTTGTTTTCATGGAGAAATGAATTCTAAATTCTGAATAATTATCTTTAAGATGAACTTTCAAAAAATTATGTTCTTCCTATATAGTAGCTGCATTTCTAAACTCAAATAATAATAATAATAAATTCTGTGTTTGGGCCAAACAAAAAAAATTAATACACTCTTCATAATGCACATTATGGCTATTTTGCAAAGTCAAATCTACAAATGAATTTATTTTATTTGGCCCCCTTTAAAATAAGCATCTTAAATAACAGGGTGGTTTTTTTTTAATTAGTGCCAAGTAGGAACAGAACCAAGAAGCCTAAAATCCTTACCCAAAATCTAATCTGGCAGATTTCTCATTATTTCAAGATCAATCAACAATAAACTCAAATGGTCAAAGGAAAGAAACAGAACAGTCCATCCTGGTTTCTGGTCCTTGAAAATTTTTCGTCTTTTGTTTGGAGTAAAAGATGTTTTTGCCATTTTTTTTTACTGAAAGTCTGATCATTTCCTGACTTTTTATGTAATACAGAAGAGCACTTGGACATTTATGAACACCCCAGAATGTCAGAGTTGGGCCTCAGATGTGGAGACCAAGTACAGAGAGAGAAAATGCCTTCACCTAGATCACATTTGGGTTCGCAGCAGAGCCAGAATTGGAACCCATTTTTGTAACGAGGGGATTGTTGCCACTGCCTGCTCTGGGGGTATGACACCCCTGGAATTCCTTACCCATCACTATGGGGATGGTGCCAAGGGTGAGCATACCACAGACAGAGGAGAGAGTCTAGAAAGGTGGAGGAAGCAGACAGGTGGAATCAATAACATGCATTGATCACCTACCCAGTGCCAGGAATCGTGTCAGTTTTTTGCATACATTATTTTATTTAATCATCAAAAATTCCATGTGGCAAATCAGTTTTTTCCTAAATTAAAAAAAAAAAAAGCCTCAGACTTGGAGAAATTAAACAAATTACCCAACGGGGTGCCTGGGTGGCTTAGTCGGTTAAGCGTCCGACTTTCGCTTAGGTCATGATCTCACAGTTCATGGGTTCGAGCCCCGCGTTGGGCTCTGTGCTGACAGCTCAGAGCCTGGAGCCTGTTTCAGTCTGTGACTCCCTCTCTCTCTCTGACCCTCCCCTGCTCATGCTGTCTCTCTCTCTCTCTCCCCTAGAAATAAAAAAAAAAAAAAATTGCCCAAGATCACACAGCTATCACTTACTAGATAGTTTGAAGCCCCAAAGCCTGTGTCCTTTCTCAATTTATCTGCTTCTCCCGAGGGCTCTGGAAACCAGCTCAGTGGGAAAGTGGAGATGTTGAGCCTGGAGTACAGAAGACTCTAAGGGAAGTAACAGCCCCCTTCACAGTTTTTTAGCTCTCACGGAGGCAAGAGGGAACACTGCATGAGAGCTGCTGGGAATCGCACTTCAAGTCAATAGAAAGGACTTTCTAACAGCTGCTATCTGTGTAGAACAGGCTGCTTTGTGAGGTAGCAAGCTCCCTGTCCCTGGAGGTATGTAAATCGAGGCTAGAAGATCACTCAGGGAGGTCAGACAGAGTGAGGGTGCTGGGCTCAATCACAGGGTTAGGCGAGATGACCTCTTAGAGCCTCTTCAACTAAAAGAGCCAGATGGGACATTGGCAGGGCTGCTATTCCTTAGGGATTTGAGAAAATGACATTCTGTTCCCATGACAGTAATTTCTTAAATTCTGATTTTTCTTGATTGGGTATTTTCCCCTGAGAACTAACCCCGGTGTGAAAGCTGGAGTAAAACTGTGCTATTCTATGAGTCAATACTGTAGTGCGCCCATAGCCCTCCACCAGGCATCTGTGAGGTGGTGATGAACATCATGGGGATGAATGAACAATCAAATGAATAAACAAATGAATGGCTCCATGATCAATCAAGTTAGAGAAATGGCTATTCTTACACAGTCAACAAATCTCTTTAACATGAGCTCACTCAGGATGTTTAATAACATGTGTGCTGACTTTAAAAGGGTAGATTGGGCAAGCAAAACTTCCCAAACCACCTGGACCACAATACCCTTTCTTCCCCTGACAATTACCTGTTAGTATCTCAAGAGGCCCCTGGGTTCCTCGGGACACAGCTTGCTAAACACAGGGTTTTAAGACAATAGGCTTTATTATTCTTTTAAGATTTTTTCAAAGTAATCTCTACACTCAACGTGGGTCTCGAACTTATAACTCCAAGATCAAGAGTCGCACGCTCCACCGACTGAGCCAGTCAGGTACACCAAGACTATAGGCTTTAAAACAGAGACTCGGGTTCGATTCTTGTTTCCCCCCACCCCCCATTCACTGCTCTGCACTTCAGTTTTCTCATCTCTGAAACAGAGGCAACAGTGACTGCATCCCAGGATTGCTGCAAGGACCCAAGGACACAATGAATGTAATATGGAGAGTGAGCTTGGCACCTGTATGGGCAAGAAATATACACGGAGGCTGTTATTTATTACCTCATAGACACTAAATGTATTACCTCATAGGGTCACTGTAGAGATTAAATGAAGTAAGACATGAAATAATGTGCACAGAATACTTGGCATCTAGGAGTGCCTTGTAAAGGCAGACTTGCCTTGCCGCCTCTGTTCTCAGGGCGTTAGGGCTAGCTAGTACAAGGCTTCCTGTGCGGGGAAGGCATTGACTACCTCGAATACGGAGCATTTCCCATCTGCTTATGACTGTTCTGAAGGTGACATTCTAAGCTTCCCCAGGCCCTTGAGTTTTTAAGTAATTGAAGCACTAAGAGTCTGAAGTGACTCACCCCATGCTGTTTATTCTGGTCTCATTTGCACAAAAGAAAGGAAAATCACCAGCTCTAACCACCCACTGCAAAGTGCTAGAGATGAGAATAGCTGGAGAAAATACCGAAAATAATTCCCTGGGCCCGGTTTGGCTCTTCCTTACACCAGCGGGGTTGGGAGATGTGTGGTGGATCCTGAGGCATCAGATACAGTGCCTTCTCCCACCTGCCCCTCCATAGGTCACTGGGTCCTCTGAAGAGGGGAGGAGGAGGGGAAGCTGGGATGGAGGAGAGAGGAGAGATGCCCTGAGCAACCCGAC
This sequence comes from Crocuta crocuta, assembly GCF_008692635.1. Classification (NCBI taxonomy): domain Eukaryota; kingdom Metazoa; phylum Chordata; class Mammalia; order Carnivora; family Hyaenidae; genus Crocuta; species Crocuta crocuta. The sequence goes on along the minus strand of NW_027551561.1, from coordinate 7,773,026 downwards.
CAGATTTCCAGTTCACACTGGAAGCAAAGGGGGAAAATGTGTTTTAAAAATCTATCATCGTTGACTGAACACCTACTACAAGTGAGGCATCCTGCCAGATACGGGAGAGGAAATGGTTCCTCCCAGAGGCAGTGCTCAACTAATAATAACGAAAAGAATAAGAATGTAACCTCCCACATGCCAAGTGTCTACTACGCACCAGGCACATTGCTTGGTATTTTCTATTCCAGTCTCTGATACAATTCTTCAAGTAGGAATTGTTGTCCACTCTTTAGGGAAGGTGAGGAGCACAGACCTTTGTACCTTCGTCCATTCATTCACACAGAAGAGTCTGGACCTCCGCTAGGTCAGGCCCTGGGCTGGACCCTGAGAATGTACAGACGAGAACACAGGCTGTCCGCTGAGTGCAGCAGTCTGGTGACTTTGCCAAGGTCACAAGCAAGCAGTGGGGGAACAGGGATGCAGCCCAGCACTCTACACCCCACACCTGTGCCCAGCCTGCAGCATCAGGAAGTTGCCTTTCAGCCACGCCCCAGTCGGGGTCCCAGATTCCCAGGGATGGGACCTAACTAAAATGCACTAGGCAGCAGCCCTTGCAGGGCAGCAGGGTAGGCTGGGAGCACAGCCCGTGGGTCTGCACCAGAGTCAACGGCACAGCTAATTCATTTTAAATAAAAACATTTAGAAGCACAAGTTGCACTGTGTAGCAAAGAAGACTTTGTATCTGCCATCACGGGAGATTTTGCTGCAGAAATTACCATATTATACAGGACTGTCACAGTGCTGGATTACCCCAAGAGGTTCTCTGTGCACAGTGTGTATCTCTAGACCTATCTCAAGTCTCCTTTCCCAAGATCCAGAGGGGAGCACTTTACTGCATTATCTCCTTTAATCCTCATAGCAAACCTACAAGGTGATGCTGTTATCCCTGTTTTATAGAAAGGAAGCCTAAGGGTCAAAGAGGAGGGGCCCAAGGTCATCCAGGAGGGGAAGAAAGCTGGGTTTAGATCCAGCTCTGTCTGAAGTTAGAGTCTGGGCTCTTCCCACAGCATCAAGCTGTAGGTTCTCAGGTGCTCTGAGGGAGTAGCAGGCACGGAGTGTTAGAGGTGTTCGGCATGGCACGTGGGAAAAGGCAAGCACCCAGGAGGAAAGACGGGCCGCCATGCAGTTCAGCCATCACAATAATCATGTTGTAAGATAGACTGTTCAGTCCTGCTGAGCCTCATCTGTGTGTGTGTGCACCCTGTGTGCGCCTGCATGTGCCTGTGCATGCAGGTGTGCAGGTGTGTGTGTGTGCCATTCACAGGTCTATAAGAGCAAATCACAAAACCATGATTCCTTTCTGCTTTGGGGGGAAAGGTGACCTGCAGAAAGAAGCCCAGCCTTCCACATCTGAGAGCTTCCCAGAAACCACACATCTTTTGTAACTCTTTCCTTTTTCCACCCTGCATATCCCACCTCAATTTTTGGGTGGTCATCAGTCAAAGGGAGACAGCCCCTTCCTGCAGCAGGATTTCTCAACCAACGGAGCCAACATCTCCACTTTGCTCCCCCAAGTGAAGCACGTGGGTGCTGGCTGAGGGCCTTCCAGAGGCAACAGAAAAGAGCTGGCCTCTACACCTTCACAATGGCTTGTGGATACGATATGAGCCTTTGGTCTGTGGATATGCACCCCCATTTTCAAGAGATGCATGCATTCCGAAAAGGTTACATTTAAATTATATTTTGTTCAATCAAATTACCTTTTAATTGACCCTGAAATGTAAGCCTGCAAAAATACATGAATTAGCAATTACTAATGTTCTGACAGCCTAGTTGAAGCCAGAAACCTGCGAGCTCCTCCCTCTTTCCAACCCTCTGCGTCCAATCAATCTGTAGTAGCTATTGATCTACCATGGACAGCTCCTTCCCCTCCCCACCCCACCCCCAGGGGCCAATCTGTCCAGCTCTCCCCAAACCCCATTGCCTCCCACTCACTGTTTCTCTCCTGAATTGCTGGAACACCCCTGGACTGGTTCTCACTAACTCACCACACTCTGAGTTTAACCATTCACCGCCTCACCTCCACCCTGAAGCCAGTGTTCATTCATTTCCTGTCTGGTCATGATCCTCTCTTTAAAACCCCCCTGGGGCTCCCATTGCCTTCCAAATAAAACCCAAACCCCATAGCATGACATCTACACCCTTGACAATCCAAGCTGTCCCCAACTCATCTGTTTCCTGGCTCAAGCACAGCATCCTAAGGCCAGGTTGGACTTCGAGGTGGCTCTTTGAGCCCTCGATGCTCTTGACGTTCCCCCTTTGAATCTTTGCAAATACTGCTTGGTGCGCCTTTCTGCCCCTTCCTTGCCAAACCTCCCCTCACCATTTAGGACATCTCCTGCCAAAGGGGTGCCTTCTGCATCCTCCCCACCGTGCCCAGTGTTAATTGGCTGGGGAGGTCTGCTCACTTGAACTGTAGGAATGATCTGCTGCCCTCCCTTTCAGATGATAGGCCACCTGCAGACTGTCTTTCACCTCTGCATCCACAGAGCCCAGTCTGTTGAAGGAATGAATAATGAATAATCACTTGTAAAGTCTCTTTAGTATATCACTTTCTGATGACTTTGGACTTTTTGCTTAGACCCTGTGACATATTTAAACCATAGAAGCTGGGGACAGAAAAGTGAAAGCTGCTGCTAATCAGTGATCAATCAGAAATGAAGTTCACTTGTCTCCAAAATTATCATGGAAATCAGAGAGAAAATAAGGAATCATTTACAAAAAACCTCAGTGTAGATTTGACTTTGAAATCAATTGGATTAAGTGCAATAGACTTATGTTCATTTGAAAGAACATGTTTACGGGGCGCCTGGGTGTCTCAGTCAGTTGAGTGCCAACTTCAGCTCAGGTCATGATCTCACAGTTCATGGGTTTGAGCCCCGTGTCAGGCTCTGTGCTGACAGCTCAGAACCTGGAGCCTGCTTTGGATTCTGTGTCTCCCTCTCTCTCTGCCCTTACCCCACTCATGCTCTGTCTTTCTCTCTCTCTCAAAAATAAATCAACATTAAAAATAATTTTAAAAAAGGAAAGGACATGTTTACAAAATCATTATAAAAGTCATGTGTACATGGGGCACCTGGGTGGCTCAACCGGTTGGGTGTCCAACTTCAGCTCAGGTCATGATCTCACCGTTCATGAGTTCAAGCCCCGTGTCCAGCTCTGTGATGACAGCTTGGAGCCTGGAACCTGCTTTGGATTCTGTGTTGCCCCCTTTCTCTCTCCCCCTCCCCTACTTGCACTCTGTCTCTCTCTCCTTCAGATATAAATAAACATTAAAAATTTTTTTTAAAAGTCATGTACATGAAAAACACTGGAAAATGCATTAAAATCACCCATAGTTCCACAACTTAAACCTGACCACTAGCATGCTGGTTTAATTCCTTCTACTCTTTTTTCTGCATAGAGGCTTAAGCACTTTTTAAATATCAATTTGAGTTATTCTCTATGTATCATTTTGCAGGTGGCTTTTCCCTTTAGGGCATTAACATTTTCACAGTATTACATACACATTGTTCAAGGACGATATAAAACTTGACTGTGTGAATGTTCCATAGAGTGTGTCTCATGTCAGATGTTTAAACTCTTTCTACTATTTTCTTATCCTGAATGATGCTGAGATATGCATATTTCTAGACTTTTTTAGGATGGATTCCCAGAAGCAGAATTACAAGTCAAAGACTAGGAACATGTCTGAGGCTCTAGATAAATGTTGCCACCTGTTTTCATTCTTTTGTCCCAATTCACACTGTCCCCAGAAGTACATAAGAATCCCCTCTTTACCACAATGTTTTATTTTAAAATATCTATTCTATTTTGACTGGTGAGGAGTCAGTACACACTGTTTTTGCCTTGTATTTTCTGGATGAAGAAGGAGACAAAGCATGTTTCCATGTGTTTACTCATGAGATGTATTTCCTCATTTGTGGACTGCAATAGAGTTGCATCTTCATTTAGAGGGAGCACCTTAGTAGAGAGCATGAGCGGGATGCACAAACTCAGTCCCTGCCTCGTTCTGCCAGCCGGGTCACTCTGGCTATAGCTCTGAGGCTCTTGTTTCCTTGTCTGTGAATTTAGGATTCTAACCTAATAGCAACTTCCATCCACCTGGTGAAAGGGCCACAGCCCACAGCACACTTGCAGCTGTGGTTCCCCTTTCCTTCCTTTTGAGATCTGAGCCTTTTGTCGTTGCTGTAGAGTGACCTTTAAGTTCCCTGCAGCATCAGCACCACCTGAGAACTTTCTAGAAACAGTCAGGGGCCCCATGCCACACGTATAGCTTCAGAATCTGGGTTTTAACAAGATCCCCACATCATTCAGATGCACATTAAAGTTTGGGGTACCTTGCTTTCAGATTTGAGGGTGATGGTTGTGTTCTCCAAGAATGACATGCAGCACCAATCCAGGGAGGAAGAGGCGGATGATGAGCCTGGTACCCAGGAGCTCTGACTCATGCCCCATTCTCACACGGCTTCTGCCAGCCCCAGGGAACAGCGGGCAAGCAGATTGCATGCATTCCCTTTGAAGGTGGCCGAGCAGCCACAGTCTCTGGGAAGGCGGCCCTCGGCCAGCAGCTCAGGCGGCAGCTGACTTTTTGCCTAAAAAGGGGCCACATCTTGGTGACGAGCCAGCCAGGGGTGCAGGTAAGAGGTTGTAGGCTGGGCAGGATGTAGTCACCTGAGCCTGTGTCCTGCTGACATTCTGATTTGTTGCTGGGAGCCCAGAGCTGCCCAGAGGTCTCAGATGGGAGCGTGGAGAGCAGGCTCTTGTTCATTTTGGCCCCACCCATTGTTGGCGCCATGCTCACTGGGGGGGCGGGGGGGGCGGGAGAAGCGCGGGAACTTTGCTCTAAGGGTGACAGAACAGCAGCTGGTTGGGGACACAGAGACACATGTTTTCTAGCCAGTGGTCACCGTTCTGTGTAGATGTAGCCACTTCCAAAAAGATACAGCAGCAGCAGCACACTCACAATCTGCCATCCTGTTATGCCTTTGTCATGCTCTCAACCGAGGAGAAAGCCTGCATGGGCAGAAGGGAATTTGGCCTTCCAGGGGCTGGATTCCACATCTTATCTCACTGGACCTTCTGTCAGCCCTCTAGTGAGTGACCCTATTCTTCAGCTGAGCAAACTAAGGCTCAGAGAGATTGGCAGCTAGGAACCCCAGCCCACTGGAGTGAAATGGGGGGCTCCCCAGCTCCAAGGAGCTCTTCTCACTCACCCACCTGCTGAAGTTGAAAGTTTAAGATACTCAAAGTCCCAGGGCACCTGAGGGGCTCAGTTGGGCACCTGTCTTCGGCTCTGGTCATGATCTCATGAGTTCAAGCCCCGCATCAGGCTCTGTGCTGACAGCTCAGAGTCTGGAGCCTGCTTCGGATTCTGTGTCTCCCTCTCTCTCTGCCCCTCTCCACTCACCCTCTGTCTCTCCTTCAAAAATAAATAAACATTTAAAAAATTTTTGAGAAACTTAAAGTCCAAAAAAGGATGGGGACAAGACTTGAACTAGGGTCTAGGCCTTTGGAAACCAAGGTCTCAAGTTTTCAGTTAAGCCACGCTCTGTTCCACTGAGCTTTACTGCCGGGCTGCCTCCAGGGGCTAAAAAAAACAATAACCCCTGTTGAGAAAAGAGAGGGTGGGAGACACCTGGCTGACTCGGTCAGTGGAGCGTGTGACTCTTGATCTTGGAGTGTGAGTTGAAGTCCCATGTTAGGTGTAGAGGTCACTTACAATGAAATCTTAAAAAGAAAATGAAGAACACTGTTGGGACTCCATCACTGCTGGGAACTTAGCGCCTGGACTCCTGACCCTGCACCGGCCCTTCCGGTCCCTCCCACTGCCACCCCCTCCCGTTCCTGCCAGCTTGTCTCAGAGCCTTCGCGTTTTCAGGCTTCCTAGAGCTGTCTCCAGTGTTTCCAAGCAGGCTTGTTTTTTTCTTTTCCACTTTCAGTTCATAAGACCAGTTGTGCCCACCCTCTCACCATAGCAGCCAGAGAAATCCCAAATCTGTAGGTATTGGAGCTTCTCCCTAAGGGACGGTTCCCTGGCCTACAGCTTCCAGAGACCACAGGGAGCCGCAGATGCCTGTTTGCACACAAGACAAATAATAATAATCTGCACAGAGTATGTTTGGGATGCTCCTTTGGAAGCCTCAACATTCTGTCCAAACTGAGTGTACATGATTCGTCTGCTTAGCACACGGGTATAAAAATCTGAGAGCTAGATCTGAAGAGTCATGACATCTTCAGAAGTTTGGAGAACTAAAGTGCTTCATCCAAGATCACACAGGAAGTGACTGATGGAGCCTAGGCAGAGCGCCAGCATGCTGTCATCAGAAACTCAAAGGCCTCTTCCCCTCCCCTGGGGGGTCAGGAAACGCCCACCCTAACCACAGATGTCTCGGTTCAGATGGGGTCAGTGCAGCTGGGAGGAGTGGGTGTCAGGAACAGGGGACACCAGGAGGTCCAGCCTCATTGCGTTCCTTCCTTGCACTGACATCTCAGCTCAACTCTTTCCTCCTGGTTCGGGAAGCATAGGACTCTCCTACACCCACCATAGCAAATGACCACAAAGAGTGGCTTAAAACAACAGGAATGTAATGCCTTACAGTGCTAGAGACCAGTCCAAGGTGGGTCCTACAGAGTGAAAACCAAGGTGTTGGCTGGCCTGTTCCTTCTGGAGGCTCCAGGGGAGAATTCAGCCCTGGCCTCTCACAGCTTCTGGTGGCTGCTGGCATTCCTTGGCTTGTGGCCCCTCACATCTGCCTTGGCCCCGTCCCCACACTGCCATTTTTTCTGTACTCAGATCCTCATCTGCCTGCCTTTTCTAAGGGCCCTTGGGATTAGATCCTGCATAATCCAGGGTAATCTTCTCATCTCAACAACCCTGATCTAATCCCATCTGCCAAGTTCTTTTTGTGAGGTTCCAGGGACTAGGATGTGGGTGTCTTCATGGGCCATTACTCAGCTCGCCAGAGGCAATAACAAGATGTGGTTAAGAGTATAAGCCTTACAGGGGCGCCTGGGTGGCTCAGTTGGTTAAGCGTCTGACTCCTGATTTCGGCTCAGGTCATGATCTCGAGGGTTGTGAGCTTGATCCCCACATAGGGCTCTGCGCTATGAGCACAGAGGCAGCTTGGGATTCTCTCTCTCTCTGCCCCTCCCCTTCTTGTGCTTGCTCTCTCTCTCTCAAAATAAATAAACATTAAAAAAAAAAAAGAGTATAAGCCGTACAGACAAACATGGGTTCACATTTGCTCACTGCGAGACCTTGCTCTTTCAACCTTCCTGGGATTCTACTGTTTCCTCTTCCATCAGACTGAAGTTACATGATCTCCCTTTGGGAACCAGGTGAGGACCAGGCAGAATTAGCATTGGGCACCCAGCACTGTAGCTGATACGCTGTAGGTATTGAATGCAGGCAGCCAGAGGTGCTCAGGGATCCCGGAACTCTGCTCCTTCACTCTCAGGAGGAAGGTCTATGGGTCTGGCACAGCCTTGCTGATTTTAAAGAGTCAGCAGATGCTGTCGGATGTGAGAGCCAGCCAATGGTGCACACAGATTGGGCCTCCATTATCCTCAAAATTAAGTTTGCACCAGATCCATTTGGATTAGCTAGTAATGGAAGAGGCAAAGCACTGATCTATGGTAAGAGAATTCTGAATAAGTGAGTTTGTGATAATGTAATATCTGTAATAGACAGAAGGACCTGCGGGCTCTGCCTGATTCCCGGCTAAGAAACTCCACCAGGTCAGATCTTCCCTTCGATTTCTTTTCCATTTCATTTAAAGGGATGTTTCCTTCTCTTTAGAGGGACATTTCCACTTCATGGCAGGGAAAGAAAAAGCAGTCACTTCCAGTTTTCTGAGACACAGGTCTCACTTTTCGGCCATTGGCTCACCTTCCCGGAGCCCTCATCCTCCTCGACATCATAACCAACCTGCTGTTTTGTAAGACTGGGGTCCCTGAACTCACCTTGGAGATAATGTCCCCCAGTCCTCAGTGTGAGCTACTTAATGTTTAACAGCTGGTCTTCAGGGGGACAATAGTCCTGATTACCCATTTCCATGGTGTAAATGTTGAAATGGCTGATTTCAAACTACCAGTCTGACTGCTGAACACAGCGCTGGGCAGAATGAGCCGTCAGGACCACTGAGCTGGACCCGCACGCAGCTGCTCACGCACCCCTCCTCCTCTACCCGACACACTCTTCATGCACCCCTTCTCAGCCGAAGGGCATGCACTTCTGGACTTTTGCATGGCTGTCCTTCAGCCCAGCGACCTTCCTATTTTCCAACAATGAAAATCACATTTGTTCTTCCACTCCTGGACCCACTCAGTCTCTCTCTTCCTCTTCTTGCATGCTGGACACTGCTTGCACCTTTATGTAGCAATTCCTTATTATACCTGTAGCATACAATTAATGACAGTCATTACGTGTCTGTCATTCCCACTCATCTGTCACGGGGTGCATCCCTGCAGTAGCCATGTGACTCAAAGCATACGTGTGTCTCAGCTGTGAAACAGGGGCACCAACCCGCACCCTGTTTTCTTTTGAGGGTATGTACAGTGCCTACAGTAGGTGCTCAATAAATGGTGAGGCCTTTCCTTGGAGGGCAGAACTGAGTCTCCTTCCTCTTCAACAGCCCTCACATCCCCCAATAGCAGGAAGAATCTCACTGGGCCAGGCCTTGTTGAGATGAAATGGAATCTCTTAGCATGTGCAATGCAAATAGGGTTGAGGGTGAAGGGTGAGGGGCAGCTCCCCTTTTAGGTCTTTTAGACCTTTTATGTCTGCAGCTGGCCTCAAATCTCACCCATATGGGATGAGCTGTGACAGTCTAAGAGATTCCAGCTCAGCCCCGGTTGGGGAGGGTGTGTGGAAATGAGCGCAGATGGAGCGTTTTCGTGGTGGCTTAATCTCACAAGCGTCACGGATAACTCATAAATGTCAGAAGTGATGCACGCAGTTTAGAAGGCAGAAAGGAATCTGGAGATACTTAGATATTTACCAGAGCACGTGGGGGAGCAGGCTCAGCCTGAGATGCCGCTCATATTTTCATCAGCAGAGGCTGAGTGAGCTCAAGCAGCTTAAAGTCTAATAGAAGCTTCCATTTTCTTATTTGGGATCTGAGTGCGGTTGCCTCATTATACAGTGTAATGTTCCCTGATGGATGTTTGCTCCACTGGTGTCTACAAAATAGAGAAATATGGGGGGCGGGGGTGCAGTACGCAAGGAAAGTGGAGGCTCAGCAACTTCCTCTGCTGCAGCATCCTGGGCTGGATCCCAAAGGGTGTGAGTGACCCCGGAGGAATGGGGGCATGTGTTTCATGCACTCCTGTGTTCTGCCTCTTTTCCCTGCTTCACTTGGGGCATAAGGTTAGGAGTTTCTCGATTCTGCACACAGGGCTGAGGCAGACTAACTCAGCAGCTGCTGCCTGTCTGGAGGTAGTTTATGGGAAGCCAGATAGAACACCTCTTCTGGAATGGGCTCTGACCGGCCAATGGGACTGGCCGACAATGTGATGCCAAGGAGATCGGGATGGGGGTGCAGGGAACTGCTGAGGGCGGGAGATTTGGAGAGCTCAGTCCAAGAACATTGTCTGGATTCGTACATTCATTCATTCATTCATTCACTCACATACTCACCCATTTATTCATCCTTTCTTTCAACAAGTATTTACAGGGCACTTAACATGGGCCAGCTCCTAGGGACACAATCCTGAGCAAAAATAGACATAGCACCTGCCTTCTTATAGCTCAGGCAGTGATTCTTAAGTAGATGCACTTTTGTCCCCAGGGGACAATTGATAGTGTCTGGAAATATTTTGGGTTGTCATAACTGGAAGGAATTCCCAGATAGAGGCCAGGGGTGCTGCAAAACATCCTAAAATACACAGGACAGCCCCCACCACAAAGAGAGATCCAACTTGAAATGTCAGTAGTGCTGAAGTCAAAAAACTGTGGTCCGGAGGCTTTAGGGAGGAGGGGGATGACAGTCTTTTTTATCTGACATGTTTTCAAAGGCAAATTATTTGTAGGGCCGACCTATAAATTTGCTCACAAGCCAGCAAAAGATAAAACTGGGGCAATTTCTAAATAAAGTTTTAAATGTCGCAGCAACAAGAAAAATGCCCTCTGTCTATGTGATGTGGTAGAAGACTGGGATACACGGTCAGAAGGTCTTATTTCAGGCATTCTGAGTGGCCTTTAGAGGATGCACACAGGATGGCAGAGGGGTCAAAAGCATGGGGTTTGTGGTCAGGAGCCCAGGTTCAGGGTCTGAATCTCCTACTCCTATCTGAGTCATCCTGAGCTGGACCAAACAAATTTTCACCAGGCCATTAAAATGCAGCCAAAGGCATTGGCCCTCATGCTCCAGAATTCTTCCAGACCTCTGTCCACTGACATCTTTGCATTAGTTAATCATTCATTCATTCACTAGCAAATATTTATTGAGCACCTACTATGCACCAGCTCCTGCTCCAAGGGCTGAGACTGAATCAGGGAACAAAACATATACAGAAAATACATTAATAATAAGAATACATTGTCCACAGCTACAAATTTTATGATGAAAGAGAATGAGGTGATATAATAAGGGGAGTCTCAGTTGTTTCGTCAGGAAAGGTCTCTCCAGGGAGATCACTTGTAAGCTGAAACCCAAAGGGAAAGGGAAACGTGAGTCAGGCAAAGCTCTGAGGGAATGACCGTTCCAGGCAAGTGCCAGTGAGAATAAAGGTTCCCGAGGGGAGGGGGAGCTACATGTGTTCAAGGAGCAGAACATGTAAGGCTGGAGCTCCCTGCTGAAGGCAAAAGGGTCTGGTGGGTGGGAGAGGATAGCAAGGCTTGAGGGAGGAGTTTGGATTTTGTTCCCAGACAAGTGAGCAGCCAAGGGAGGGAACCTGAGCAAGAGAGTCCTGTGCTGCTCAAAAACTCGTTACCCAGCTAGGGATCACATTCCTGACCTCAGCCTCAGCAACCCCTCCAGCACGGGATTTATGGCAGATTTTCTCTGCTTCCTCACCCCAATGCCAGCTGGTGAGCCGCAGCCTCACCACAGTTCCCGTGAAACAGACACATTGAGGCCCACTAGAACTTCCCCTCCAGGGATCAGGGATGGGGGTCATCCTCTCGTGTGTCCATCCACTCACGCACTCACCCCCTAAACTGTTAGTGGACCCAGGCTTAGTCTGGTTCCCCTAGAAGCAGACCCTGAAGAAAAGACACGTAGTGTATTTGGGCGATGATCCCAGGGAACGCCAATAGGGAAGTCAAAAGTTAGACAGGGAAAGAAAATAACCAAAAACAAGCGATTTAAGCAAGTTAGCACCACAGCCAATTGGAGCAACCCTCAGGGAGCTCTGGGAGCCAGCGGGACATGAACCTCAAGAGCTATCTCACCTGAAGGGTGAGGGACTGGGGGTATTTATGTCCCAATTACTGACAGCCTGGTTGAGCGTGGCTTCCAGGGAGCGTTAACTTTCCAGCACTTCACCCCTGCCCTGTGTATGGTCAGGAAAAGCCTTCAGGCAAAGAAGTGCAGGTGCTGGTAGCTGGAAATGGGGCTACCCCACAATAAAGTCACGTCCAAGGGGATGTGGGCAGGACATCAAAAGTATCAGCTATGAGCCACACTTTTTAGGCACTGAATTGTATTTATTTATTTTATTTTATTGTGGTATGAACACCTAACACGAGATCCACATAACAAATGAGAAGTAATACAACACAGCACCTACAAGGCCCAATGTTGTACAGAAGATCTCTAGGGCTTGTTCATCTTGCTTAACTCAAACTTTATGCCCTGTGATTCCTAACTCCCCATTTCCCCCTCCCTCCAGCCCCTGGCAGCCACCATTCCACTCTTTGATTCTATGAACTTGACTATTTTAGGGACACCTGGGTGGTTCAGTCAGTTAAACAACTGACTCTTGATATTGGTTCAGGTCATGATTTCACCATTCATGGAACCCCGCAATGGGCTCTGCACTAATAGCATGGAGCTTGCTTGAGATTCTCTCTCTGCTTGTGCTCGCTCTCTCTCTCTCAAAATACATAAATAAATAAGTAAACATTTTTAAAAAATTTTAAAGTGACTATTTTAGAGGAGTATTTGTCTTCCTGTGACTTACTTCTTTCACTTAGCATAATGTTCTCAAGGTTAATCCATGCTGTTGCACATTGCAGAATTTCCTTCTTTTTTAAGGCTGAATGAATGGTGTACTGCTACGTGTGCAAACCACATTTTCTTTATTCCTTCATTTGTCAATGGACACTTCCACACCTTGGTTATTGTGAATAATGCTACAGTGAACATGGGAATGCAGATATCTATTTAAGATCCTGCTTTCAATTCTTTCAGATAAATACCCAGAAATGAGATTGCTGGATCATATGGCAGTTTTATTTTTCATGTTTTGAGGAACCTCCATACTGTTTTCCATAGTGACTGCCATTTTACACACCCACCAATGATGTCCAATTTCTCCACATCTTCTCAAATACTTGCTGACTTTTTTTTTTTTTTTTTGATACTAGTCATCCTCATGACTGGGAGGTGGTATCTCATTGTGGTTCTGATTTGCATTTCCCTGGTGATTAGTCACGTTGAGCATTTTGTCATATGCTTCTTGGCCATTTTCACATCTATTCAAGTCCTTAGCCATTCTGTAAGCGGGTCATTAGTTTTTCTGCTACTGAGTGTGTAAGTTGGCTTTCACTGTCACACACCGTGCTTGGTGCTGAGGACACATGGATCAAGATGGCCTGGCTCTTCCTCTCCAGGAGCTGACAGTCTGACCCTACCTCATTTCTCACTTGTAATACAGGTCTAATACTCATAATTCTACCACACAGGAGGTTTTGAAGATTCAATGACATGCCACGATGGCAGATTTGAAAACTCTGTGCAAATGAATTGCGGGCACAGACTTCAGACATTATAATCACCACTCAGCAAGTCACTTAACTTTCTTAGTCTCCTCCCTCTGTCAGATGAGAGTAAGAATATTTTCTCTGCCTACTTCAGACAGTCATCAGATGCTTTCCATAAAGTAATGAATAGGAGTGCTCTAGAATACTACTGAAAAGTAAGCCACCACTCACACCACCTCTGTCCATTCTCTTTGCACTACATGGATGTAGTGCATGTACTTATGGGATCTACCTTTCTGAGCTTGTCTCCTCAGACCAGGTAGAGCACCTGGCATATAACTAGTGCTCAATAAATCCTGGTTGAGTTGAATCAAATGCCAGCTATTGTCACTGTGAGACAAAGTGAGAAGGAGTTTTTAAACCAAGTTAATATATGAGAAAACAAGCCCAGAGAGGAGGTGGGAGAGTCACGCTGCTAGGAAGGGGCAGAGCCAGGGCTAGGATCCTGATGTCTTGGCTTTCAATTCAGTGAGCTCTTCACCACCACCCACTGGAATGACTATTTGGGATATGCAAAAATAATAATAACAAATGCAATGCTTCCTGGGAGTGAACCAGCCTGCTAGCTCTCTGGTAATACTGATCTCTAATAACTTATACATGGTTAGTTTGAAAGTAGCTTCTCCAATACAGAGGTGTCTGGGTAACCTGGAACTTCACCTTGGCTCTAGTTTACTTGCATCTCCTCACATCCTTGCCTCCCCTAGTCAAGAGACTAGAACCCATGGAAGATATCCTACCTTGATTAGGACCCACGGGTAGAGGGTTGTCAAGGGGTAGAAAGGGGGAAACGGCCCCACCTAAAGATTGACTAACCAAGTCTGAGATGTCTGTACCAAAATAAAGCAGTGAGAAATCCTTTCCTGGGACAGCTTTGGAGGTCTGGCAGACATGGGTTCAAATCCAAGACCTCTGTTAGGCAAAATCTTCACCCTTCTGATTCTTAGCTTCCTCCCCAGCAAAACAGAAACACCACTCTCTCATTAGATTGTATGAGGATTAAAAAGGCTCGTGAATGCAGAGCAGCTAGCGTGGGGCCTGGCACATAGTAGGTACTCAACAGTGGTGGTCTCCCCTCTCCACTCTTCCCCCCAATCCCAGAACCAATCATGCTGGCTCCTTCAACCTCCTTACAGGTCATGAGGATTTATGAGGTAATACCAAGCAAGCGTTTCTGTTTCCTGGGAAGTACGAGGCTGCTGTTTTGAGAGAGAAAGAGAAAAAATTAAAACTTAGCTGTCTTCCTGTCATCTGAGTTTGAGCCTCCAGGAGGCCTCCTGTAGCCATCCTGCATTTTTATGACCCTGGCGGGTTTCATTACAACCCCTGATTCCTGGAAACTCATCTAGCATCCTGACCCTGAGAGCATTTGATTTGAAACATCAATCACAGTTTAGTGTTGAGCTCCCTGTTTACATGGAAGTGCAGACACTCTTGTTGCCAAATCTGGACTGTGGTCTCGGAATGGGGCTTCAGGGGTCCACGTGGCCCAGAAAAGAACAAACACAGTCAGCCCGATCTAATTGTCTCCTGCTGCTGTCACCATGGGAATACTATGCCAAGAAACAGTACCGCCTGCGTGGCCCCAGCCCTGAACCACCCTGGTACCTCTGGCCGGAAGACATAATGTCAGTATCACCAGGCCAGCATGGAGGCATCAGAAGCCAGCCAGGACTGAAGGGCCAGTCCCCTCCAGGAAGAGACCAATCATAGAAATTGCCAGGTCCAAGGGACTTCTGCAAGTTCTAATCAAGGTTCCTAAAATATAGGTTTCTCAGGTTGTTATGGGTATTATACCTACAACCAAAAACAAATGTGTTCAGTAGTCAAATGTGTTTCAAAGTGCTAAAGTTATGATGTGTCAAACACTTCTCTTTCCTGTAGTACTTACAGAATCTTTAATAAGCAAACATGCCTGTGAACCTCCAGGAGAGGAAAATAAAATACAGGGATTTGTCAACTTTTTCAAATTACAGACTTTTTAAAAAATCTCCAAAAAGAGCATCCAATGGGACCAGTGGTCCCAGAACATATTTTGGGAATTGTTGAGCCATGTTGGCATCATTTCCAAGGGGCACAGAGCATGAGCTTGTGACTTGTGCTATTCTCAGTATCAGAGGATATGAGGGACACTCAAGGGACCAGTCACAGAGATGAGGGTCTGGCTGAGCATCTGGTCTGCAGATTCTCTATTTCCAGCAAGGAATCGAGCTGATAACCTCTGAGGGTGGAGAGGAAACTGCAGGCTCCACAGGGGAAAGATTAGAGAGAGAGGCTCCTGAATGGCAATCGGTAAGGACAAAAGACTCTGACTCAGAGGACACTTTTGGTTGCAAGTGGGAAAACCTCATTCAATTATGGTTCACTAAACTAGAGAGCTTATTGGGTCACATAACTGACCAGTCCATCCAGGTAGACTGATCAGCCTTCAGGCCTGGCTCAACCCAGGCATCAAATGCTATCACCTGGGTAAGGTTTATCTCTCTCCATTCTGACTCTGCGTCCTCCAATGTTGGCCTAAATCTTGGCCAGACTGTGCCTTTATGATGACCACTGGCAGTTCGCAATTCTGCTCCTTCCAGCTTCAGGTCTAATGGAAATGAAAGCCCACACAACCAACAGCATGCATGTACACACACACACACACACACACACACACACACACGAATTGAGTTTCATTGGCTAAAACTGGCCTTAACTGGATCACATGCTTATCTCTGAACCAACTGGGCCACAGGATCAGACATACCAGTTGCCTTAGAGTTAGCCATAGGCACCCCTGCTTGGAGTCTAGGTAGAAGTCTACTTTATTGGAAGCATATGGGCTGGGTGGCAGAGATGATTCCCAAGAGGGAAACTGGGGACCAGTTACCAGGCAGGTGAATGGATATTGGGCAATAGACACCAGGCATGTCCACAACAGACTGTCTTTCTGGTTGATCTCCTGGGGGGACAGCAGCTGACCTTCCTTCCCATACTGCCCAGATGGCATGAAGGGGCTCCTGACACTCTGCCAGGCTGGCCTCTCCTTGACTGAGTGGCTGGACAATGACTGAACTTGCTTGTAGCAAGGACATAGTGACCACAAGCTGGACAAGGGAGGGACAGATAGGAACTGACCAGAAAAGTAACAGGCTAGGTTCTTCTGGAAGACATTGATGTTTCATGAGATAAAAGACCAGATAATATCCAGACTTAGGTGAACATGACTTAGGGCAGGGTCCCTGTCAAAGCCCAACTCTCAGAGGCCAGGAAACCCAAAGTTTTCCCTGCTCCAATCCAGGTCTGACCAATAGAAAACAGAAACAAGGATTACAAGCCAGATGCCAACCAAACATCAATTTGATTCAAGGCCAGGTTCATGCTTAATAACTTCTAAAATGCAGGGCTTTCTGGCATGAGCCAGATTGGAGAATATGGGTTATGTGAGGCTAAAATAAGGGTCTAAAAATTCTCACTCCTTACTTAGACCTTGGAACCTGCCTGGGGCAATTGAGCAGACCATGAATACCTACCCAGCCAGACACTGGCCTGCTCCACACACCCAGAGAAAGTGACAGGTCACTGGATCCCACCCTAGGTACTCAGCCTACATGAGCAGAAAACAGAGGAATGAGTCCCCAGGTATGTCCTATGGTGTAGGGCAGGCCCGGGAAGAAGAACAAAGGTGGAGTCTGTCACCTGCTCTTGAAGTACATTACTACCCCTCATAGTTAAGGTGCCAGTGAAGGTCAGCCCCCACCCCAATCAGATGAGCCACTACTTGCCAATGGGTGGAATTAAAGAGGGGCGGTGGTGGTCACTTAACCCCAGCACACCCCAAGAGGACAGAGGTAGGCACTGAGGAGAGAAGGAAACAGTTCTTCTGCATCATTCTAAAGAGATTCAGTTTTTTCTCATGTGGCTCCGGTTAATCTTCTGGCCATGTGGTCTGGACCAGAAGGGGTTGTTACTCAGAACAACCAAAAAACTATGATTTGAAAAGGTGTGTGGATACACACACAGACACACATATGCGTGAGCAAACATATGTACAGATATGTGCATATATACCACATCATGTATATGTGATGTGGTATGTGTCAGGCACTGGTCCAAGTTGTTGGGACTATAAAAATCCACTGGTGTGGTCCCCGCCATCTTGGTGCTTCTAGCCTAAAGCAGAAAACAGATGTAGAAAGCACTGATCCTAGCGCAGCATGCTACACGCGCTGAGGGAGCTCGCAGTAAGGAAGAGGTTGTGGGTGCACAGAGAAAGAAAGACCTTGGCCGGCATGGTCAATCACCAAAAAAGAGGTGGAGACCAGAAGTCACACCACTGGATCAGGCAGTTCCCATCCAAATGTTCCCTGTTGCTCCCTGAGCTCAGCCAGGGTTTCCTCTCCCTCCGTGCTGGCCTGGCCTCCTCCTCCACCCGCAGCATGAGGACAGAGCTGCTCCAGCTGGTGGAAGCCGCCCGTCTAAGCCCTCTGGCCTTTGCTTTCCCTACCAGCTGTCTCTCCCCGTTCTTTGGCTTCTCTTGTTCTCCGGTTCAGCGTCTGGGAAGGTTTCGAGCTCATCAGAGCCGGCACCATGTGCCGCTCTTTCTCATGGATCTAAGGGCTATTCTTTGTTCTTTTCTCTCTCTCTGACTTTTGAAGCGCTACTTCTCCCGCAGACACCTCAGGGAACACGCCCCCAGTGCAAGAATTCAGCTAAATAAAACTGGAAGGAGAAATTTAGATAACTGCATTATTTAAGTAGATAATGAAACCCACAATCATTATCTTAAAGTCACATTTTCTTTCCATGGAAACGCGGATCTAATTTTTTTCCGATATTCTTTTTTAGTATAGTTTTTCTAATTCTAGTCAATGGAGCAACAGGACTCTGGGTGCATAACTCGCTTTACATTTTGCTCCTGGTCCAACTGGAGCCCTGCTTTTCCCCTCTCCCACCCCCGCAATGGGGGTCACTGATCTGCTGACCACGCACTGGCCTGTATCGGGGACCCACAAACGGTAATCTCCATCTCACACTTAATTTCCTCCTGTTCTGAAATCCTAGTTGGAGTACTCTCTAGAGAGAAAACCATCCTTGCTTCCGGCAGCCCAGTGACCCCAAACAGCCCATTATCTCCGTCCAAAACTCACTGCACAGAGGGAATCCATGAGTGTCCCTGTGGGGTCATAGTGAAAGTGCTTCCTAACTGCCAATGTGACCCACGACTATATACTTGCCTCTCACTGTGGAACCAATCCTGTTGGCCCTGTGGGCTTCTTCCCTGAAGAAAATTATCATTCATTCATTTATTCACCTCACTAACATTTAATGGACACCTACAATGGGCCAGCACTGCTGTAGGTACAGAAGACGTGATAATTAACAAAACAGACCCAAATCCATGCTCTCACTGCCTGGAGGAGACAGAAAATAAGCAAGATAAATAAGTAAGGGATATCATATAGTGAATAATAAGTGCTAAAAAAAAAATAAATCTGGGAACGGGAATATGTGTTGGCAGATGAACTTTTAAGTAAGATGGCCAGAGAAGGCCTCCCTGAGAAGTAGATGTTTAAGAAAGACCTGGAAGAAGTAAGGAAACTAGCCTTATGGATCTAGGGAACGAGTACTCCAGGCAAAGGGAGTTTGCCTGGGGTGTCCAAAGAACAGTGGAAGTGAGCTTAGGGGCCTGATCACGTAAGGGCCTGATAATCATGGTAAGGACTGTGGCATTTGCTCTGAGCATGGTGGGGAGACACTGAAGGGTCCTGAGGGGAATGACATAATTTCACAGGATTGCAGTGACTGATGTGCTGGGAATAAACAGAAGGAGGCAGGGGTAAAAGCAAACAGGAAGGTTTGCTTTACAAACCTCTTACATGAGGTTGTAATAAATCAAATGGGAAAGATAAAGGCTCAGACCACAGTGGTGGGTGGGGACAAGAAGTCAGATTCTGGATCTGTTCTGAAGGTAGAGTGAGAGAACCACGGTGACAGCAGATAAGAAGGGTAAAAGGAGTCAGGAATGGCACTGGGGCTGTGGGTCTGAGCAGTGGAGAGATGGAGTTTTCCATTCCCCTGTTGAGGAAGAACCATCAGGAGCTTCCTTCTGGACAAGCTTGGGCATCCAAGTGACATAGATAAGTGGGCAGTTGGGGACATGAGTCTGGAGGTTAGAGGCATGGACTGGGCCAGATTGATTTGAGAGTCTTCAGTATGTAGAAAGTTTTTAAATCTCTGAGACTGAACTAGATTCCCTAGAGACTAAGAGCTGAGTCAAAAAAAAAAAAAACACAAAAAAACAACAACCCATAAATTGTTTGCCTCTATGTCTGACGCTGCTATAGCTGCTTGACCTACAGAGATGAGACTCACCTTCAGCCCAAGAGAGATGTAGAAGCAATGTCAATGGAATGCAATCATTGCCACTTGGGGGGAAGCTCAAGGGTTACAGCACTTGGGTTAACCCTCAGTGGTATGGGGATGTCAGGGAAGGCCTTCCAAAAGGGAGGACTGCTCAGCTTCCCTGGGATAAAAGGAGGTATCCCAGCAGAGATGCAGGTGCAAAGCAGAAAGTAGGCACAGAGCCTGGGGCTGGAGCTAGAAATCCCTGTGGTGGGGGGAGGGGGCAGCGGGGAGGCATGGAGGTGGAAGACAGGTGTCAGATGCAGCTCTGGGAATGTGGGCTTGTCCTGAGGTAGACATGGAAGGACCACTGAAAGACTATGCTCATGAGAATGTCATTGCCAGGTTCACTTTATTAGAAATCAGAACGTGCAACATGTGACATGTATCCAGGTTGGTGATGGTGGTCAGTGTACTTATGTGATGTAATTCTTTACAAGGGAGAGGAGTGCCAATTTCTGAGCCGGCTCCCTCGTTCATGGCATGGTAAGTGGCCTGAATCTTGGGGAGAGGAGTGCTTACCCAGGGCAGGGCCATGTTCAAGCTCAAGGGAGCAGGGAGGGAGCTCCCAATGTATCAATGTTACTACATCACTTTAAGTACATCATACCAAACCACTGTGTGAAAGACTATGAATATCTGTTTTCTAGAGAGTTTATGTACCAAGTCCAAAGTCACTCAGTACAAATATGGAGAGCCAGGATTTGAAACCCAGTCTGTGAGTGCCTCCTCCAATGTAGCACTTCCTAGCAAACATTCCCCACCTGCCAAGAGCACACAATTTGCAGGGCATCTGATGATTAAACAGCTTGGCTAAGTGGTTCTCACGCCTCATCCACAGTTGTCCTTTCCTTGACATACTGTGGATAGAATTTAAATATTGTCTTTCAAATCAATGCTCATTTTATTAGCAGGAAGCGTTTAAAATGAGCCATTACACCATCACGGGGGCTTTTATTATTGGTCCTTAATAAATGTTTGATGCTCAAAACAGTTATGAGCCCACAGTATGGGGAAGGTCTCACCGGCTCCCTCCTCTGCTCTCTCTGCCATAAAATTAACTGAGGTATTCGTTAACAGACTTATCATTTATCTTACTTTTAACTGGCATGATGCCGGAAAAATAAAATAAGCATATCGGAGGAATTACCCAAGGCTTTTTAATGATGGCAAAGTTAAATGGAAAGAGCAATCCTTCCCACTGGCTTTTTATCATGAGTCAGGTCTCCAAGAAAGACAGTTAATCAGATGGCCAAGGCCTAGGACCTGCATGCAGACTTATCTATTTGCTTTCTAGAAGTGGGATTGTGCATCGTAGCTCCCATGCATCTTTCTCTAGCTGGGGTGATGATATTTAAAGAGATCTTTATTTGCCCATTTCAGTTTTGCCCAAAACGGTTTGGTGTATATGCTTGTTTGCTGGCTTTAGTCATGCAGATGATAGGTCCTTTGTCCCCCAGGTGGAAAACTCCCAAGGAGGACACAGGAGATTCATCCGGGCTGATGGGGGCCATGCAGGCTGAACGTGGCCACAAGAGGTAACAATATACCAAGCAGTATTATGGTCAGGCTGCCATGTGCCAGGTTACAAGACAGAGTGAAAAAGTGAAGCCATTACAGCAAGGGAGCAAGAGTCAGCAGGGTATGGGAGGTAGAACCCCAGACCTGGATAACAGAAAAATGACAACAGCTAACATTTTCCTGAACGTTCACTGTGCACTGGACATAGGACTAGTTTCCATGTGTCAACTCATTGGCCCATACACCACCTCTATGAGGTTAGTTCTAATATTATTTCTGGTTTACAGATGAGGAAACCTAAGAACAAGAGGTTAAGCAATTTTCCAAGGGTCCAGGCCCCCCATTAACATTTGTGGGATTCACAGCAAGAGCATTGATGGAGGCCCATAGACCATATGTCTAAATATTTGAAAGCTGTGAACCCAGGTAACAAATTATTAAATAAGTTCTCTCAACCTACTTGATGAATATACCTGTATAATGACTGGAAAACCCAGTTTGAATTCAGAATTCTCACACTCCTTGGAGTCCCAGACAAGAACCATTGGCTTAGGGAGAACAGTTCCTGACTCACAGACTACCCCATTTTCTTCCTACCCCCCCCCCCCACCCGG
>NW_027551561.1:7710795-7751491 GCF_008692635.1 Crocuta crocuta | reverse complement strand
AGCCCTCCCCCTTTTTTTCCTACCCCCCCTCCCCAACCTGGTCTTAAACTGTGAGGGACCTTTCCTATATGGATGTAAATGTCTCAGCCCACACATTCAAGCTCCAGTCTTTCCACTGCAAACAGCCACTGCTTGGATCCACAAGTGAGGACTTCTGGATCCTGGAAGCTGACTTGGAGTCATTCAGCCAGAGTTCCATGGTTCCCAGGTCCTCCCAGTGTGGTCTAGAATAAGAAACAAACATTCCAGGTGGGCGTGTCCTCCTGGTCCCTGAAGGACATGGGATGGAAGAGGGCCAGAGAAGCCTCCTCTAAACCAAGGGGCCCAGAGCAGGCTAAGTGGCAGAGCTCATGTTTGATCCGAGGCTGGCTGGCTGGCTCTGGAGTCTGGATGCTTAACCCCTAGACAATTATCTCTCAATCTACAAAATATAAAGTCTAAGTGGTAGCTATAACTTCCCATAATCCCACAGTATGAGAGCAGGGAGAGAGTAAAGTGTTTTAAATTAAGTAAATTAAAGTAATTATAGTTAGCTGAACCCTGCCCACTGTCCCTTTGACTCTCCACCCATTTTATAGATAAAGAAACTGAGGCTCGGAAAGGTTAAGTGACTTTCTCAAGAAGGCAGACAGACCAGAAACAAAAACCCAGACTGTCTCCTGCTCCACCCCACCCCTCTCCATTCCACCTGCCAGCTTTCTAGCTAGGACTTGGGTAAGCGTCCCTGCAGCGGACAGCTCTCACCATGAGATTTACACTGTGTGTTCTAATGCCGAGGCGGAGATTCCTACTCCCATCTGTGTGTCATGCCGCCGGGAGCCCTGGGTGGCGTCATTGCCTTCCAATTAGCCTTCTGAATCATATTTGTTGTCTTAAAATATTTATATCCAACCACTTCCCACCTGCTAGAATAGAGCTTTAGCCTCTTCCACAGTGCCTTGCCGCCGCAAGCCCAAAGGAGTACTCTTGTCACTTGAGTTGAGCATGACATCAGGCACCGCCACCACGTGTGACAGTGCTCCCTAATCAGATGTAAACGGATGAATGGCACCACCACCCAGGGCACCCAGGCCTTCGTACTTGGAGCTTAGTGTTTCTGACAATGGCACATCACTTCCATCAAGAGAGGCCGTTTGCAATTCTGTTTATAGTCTTTAGTGGGCTCTGCATTCCTTCCCCAGCTTGGTGGGGGTTCCAGCAGACAGCTGCAGGGATGGCCTGCAGGTGACCCCGTATATTTTTATCCTTCTCATGGAAGGAGAAGCCTAGAGCATCTTTTGCTGCAGAAAATGTTGACATCCTCCTTCCATAAGTGATGATGATGATGATGATCATCATCATCATCATCTCATGTACTTTTAGTTCACAGGCAGGCATCATAGTAAAGTGAGAAAAGCATAGCTCTGAAGTCAGGATTTATATGCAAGATCTACCTCTTAATAGCCACGTGACCTAGATTCCATTATTTGACCTCTCTGAGTACAAGTTTCTCCATTTGTCAAACAGGCTTGATGAAGGAATCATGGTAAGGATAAAATGAACTGCTGAACTTGCTCACAGCTTTCATGGAACACATATTCTGTGCCCTATGGCTTCCTTAATCCCTTTGATATTTGTTAAGTGCCCAGCAGCAAACCATCTGGCACATGGTAGGCATGCCATTCATGAGATAAGGCAGGGCATGCCACATTTTTACAGAGGAAACTGAGGCTTACAGGAATTCAGTCACCGTCCAAACTCAGCCAACAGGTAAACTGCAGTACCAAGACCCACAGCTAGGAGGAGTGGCCAGTTTCAGAAGCGTCCCCATTCATCCTTAGACAAAGTAGGTTCCCCTGCCAAAGGAAAGCAGCATGGCTGTAAAGGCATGGAGGTCAAGGACAACCTGTACCATGCCTTCTCGCGTTGGAACCTTGAAATTGGAGAGCCAAGATACTTCACCTCCAGTGCTCAAAATGGTATCAGGGCGGCCTTCACCTCTCCAACACATTGCTTCATCTCCTAGATTATAATTTGTATTTGAGTGCCAGGTCCAATAACACTTTGGCAGGATTCATCTCAATACCCCTCCTTCTGCCCCTCAACCCATCCACACCATTAGTATGAGTCCCTCACTGTGTCCCAGGAAGGTGAAGAGGTAAGAGCAGCCATCCTTGAGGTATTCTGAAGGGTCAGACCACTGAGCCGGAGCTATGACATTCCTTCCTAGCTTTATGACCTTGAGCAAGTCATTTGACTTTCTGACCCTTGTTTCCCCTTTCCTTACAGTAAAGATGATCATGTGTGTTCTCTAACCCCAAATAATATCTTTTAATTATTGGGTTATGAGTCTGTACTCCTTCAGCCTGCAAACTCCCTGAAGACAGGGTTCATTTCTCAATGTAAATAAATTGATGACCAGTAGCCATGTATTATACTGGATTTAATAAAACCTTAAAACTTGTTAGATATCAACCCAACCACCATCACAACCATCATTTATAGTTACAGCTATAATGTTAGGAGGTTATTGGCAAGGTGCTTTTCCATCCATACTCTGCCTTGATCCTGACAATGACTCTTTTCTAAATCATTATCCCATTTTATACTAAGAACTCTGAGGTTTTGAAAGGATAGAGGAAATGTCTCAAGGTCATACAGATACCAAGTGATGGAGCCACACATGTACCTGTGTCTGTACAATTCTAAATATATTCCAAGGCACCTGGGTGGCTCAGTTGGTTGAGCATCCAACTCTTGATTTTGGCTCAGGTCATGATCCCAGGGCTGTGGGATTGAGCCCGCATCAGACTACATACTGAGCATGGAGCCTGCTTAAGATTCTCTCTCTCTCCCTTTTCCCCTCTCCCCCCATTTATTCTCTCTCTCTCTCTCAAAAATAAAAATAAAACATAAATACATATGCTCCATGACTTTTTCTTCACCACACTGCTGTTGTTTGGGAGTTTTATCCTGTTCAAAGGCTGTTTTTCACCAGCTGCTTGTGCTCGGGAAGGTTGGGGTTGGGGCTGACATCTCACTTTTTAAAATTTTCTTTCCATTTTAATAAATAGTATGTCACAATTCGGGCAAGCCAGCTGAATAATAATTTGTCAAGCCCGACACCCAACTTAGCTCCCACACTCATCTTCCTACCTCCTGCCTCTCTTTCTCAGTCCGGTCTTCACACATCCCGCTGAGCTCCAGATATCTCTGCCTGGGTGCTGTCATCATTCCCTGAGAGGTGGCAAACATTAACTTTTTGTCTTTGCCCAAAGTTTTCCACTCAGCCTACTGTGATAGGCTTTACAGCTTGGTCTGCTGGAGAGGGGAAAGCTGATGGCCCTGAGAGCCCCAGAATCTGGACTTCACCACACGTCCCCTCCCCCAACCCCGGGACTTGGTCCCTTTGACCTTGGTCTTGGTTTTACAGAATGTAACAAGTTGGGCTGCAGTACTGCAAATTAGCAGTGGGATCTCCCAAAATAAGCCACTTACCTCCAGATTCCCCAGATCTTGTGGAAATTGTTATTACTTCCTGACACTTATCAGGTGTTAAAGGATTCTAAGTGAATTAGGTAGAGTTTCCCCTCTTCCAATGAACAGATAAAACATCTTTGTAACTAGAACATTAACATGTAAATGAATACCATTAACAGACTTTCAAGTGATTAGTTCTATCAAGTAGGTTAAACATTTCCCTGAAACCCAGGGTGAATTCTTCTATTGCTTAGCAAACTCTTGCCCTGTAGACCACTGTGGTGAGCAATCCTTCTTAAACAAGGGCCAATTCTGGAAAAATAAAAATATGTATGGGCAAAGGTTTTTTCCATTCAGTCCAAAAATAGCTATAGTGAGCCCCATGGCAAAAATAAAATGTATTATTAAACAATTTGTCTGCTTTATTGTCTAGGACAATGTCAATTAGGAAATTTGGAACTGTTTTTTAGCCTATAAAGGATTAATATCTGGGCATTTATGAGAAATAGCATCGGAGAGGAAGCTTTCCAATTTTTGTTCTTAAAATTGAATCACACACCGTAGCATGGAGTTGGATAAAATGTGGATTTGCTATATAATTTTTTGATATATATATGTATGCATATATCAACTTCCTCCTGGTCATGGTTGATTCATCACAAGATCTGAATTAGTGATGAAGTCAGGAGGTGAGATACTTGGGAGCACTCACACTTTTTTCTCCTACCCATCCAACAGATCCCAAGGGATGTGGATGGTCCCCAGGAAATGTCACCATAATAGCAGAATAAGCCCACCTTCTCAATCCTATTTACAGCTAACTCCATCCTTCCTAAATATGTCTGAACCCTTTTTTTGAATCTATGAATGTAGCTTTCTCCTACAAAATGTCTTTATTAAAGAGAAGGCGAAGGGGAGGAAGAGGGGGTAGAGGGGAAAAAAGGACTGTCTTTAACAGTGAAGTGAAAAATAAGATCATTATAGTGAACCCTGGGATTAATTCCTCAACCCATAAGCCCCCTCTTCTACTGCGTGAATAGCAGAGTAGACCTGATTAATGGACAGCTCAGGAAAAGGCATGTGGCCCAATTCTGGCCAATGGGATATGGAAAGAAGTTTGCTGGAGGATTCCAGAGGAGGGAACTTTGTGGGGTCTATTTCTCCTTCTCTGTAGGTGAGCCCAAGGAAGTGTGTAGCATTGATCTTGAGTAGCATGGGGAACCAGCCTTGGGAGAAGTCAGCACTGTGAGTGGCTGTGTGAAGACTGTATCCTTGGAGTGCGGCTGTCTACCTTAACTCCAGATGGCAGTGGCTTCTTGTCGTCCTTCTCCTCCCATTCCTCCTTCTTTTAACATTTTGTCACTTTATTGAGATATGAGCGCTATCCAATAATATGCACATATTTAAAATGTTCAATCTAATGAGTTTTGATAAATACATACACCTATAACCTCATCAACACGATCAACAAAATATACATTTTTATCACCTTCCAAAGTTCCGTCGTGTCCATTTGCAATCCTTCCCTCCTTCTATCTCCATCCCCAGGGAACAATTGATCTGATTTCTGTCACTATACACTAGTTTGCACTTTCTAAGATCTTACAGAAATCGAATCATACGATGTGTTCTCTTGTGTGATATTTTTAAACTAAGCATAATTTCCAGACTTCTCCATATTGTTGCTTGTATCAACTAAACACACATATTAGTTCTGGTAGTTTTTTTTTTTTTTGAAATCTCTTATAATTGTCTATGCAGAAAATTATTTCATCTATGAATAAAGTCAGTTTTCTTCCTTTCCAATCTACATGCCTTTTATTTATTTTTCTTATTTTGTGGGACTGGCTAAGATTTCCTTTATGATGCCAAATGGAAGTGGTAAGAGCAGACCTTCTTGCCTTATCCTGGATTTTAGGGGAAAGTCATTTACTCTTTTATCATTATTATTCAAGACTTCTATATTCTTACTGACCTTCCAGCTGCATACATATTGTCTACACTATTGAAAGGGCTGTTGATGTCCCCAACTATAAATGTGGCTTTGTCTATTTCTTCTTTTAATCCTCTCTTTTTTGCTTCATGTATTTTGAAGCTCTGCTGTTAGATGTATAAACATGTATTGTTATTATGTCCTTTTGATGAACTGACCCCTTTTATCATTATGAAATGAACCTGTTTGTCCCTGGTAATATTCCTTGCTCTGAAATCTACCTTGTCTGACATTAATAAAGCCATTTCAGGTTTCTTTTGATTAGTGTAAGTATGCTTTACCTTTTCGTATTCTTTTACTTTTATCTTTATGCTTAGTTTTACTAAGCATACTTTATGCTTTACGGGTTCTTTTGTAGACATCACAAAGTTGAGTCCTGCTTTTTTTAATCCAATCTGACTTTCTGCGCCTTAATTGAGATGTTAAGACCATGTGATTATGGATGTGGTTGGTTTTAAATCTGCCAACTTGCTATTTGTCTTCTATTTGCCCCACCTGGTCTTTGGTTCCTCTTTCTACTCACCTTGTCTTCTTTTGGATTAATTGATTATTTTTAATGATTTCATTTTGTCTCCTTTGTTAGCTTTTTAGCTCTGTCTCTGTTTTCTGTTTTTGTTTTTGTTTTTGTTTTTGTTTTTTTTGAGGTTGTTCTAAAGCAAGGTTTCTAAACTCTGAAACATTAGGGGATAGATAATTATTTGTCATAGGATGCTGTCCTGAGCATTGTAGGATGTTTAACAGTATCCCTGGCCTATACCCACTAGGTGCCAGTAGCAGCCCTCCGCACATTGTGACAAATACCCCCAGGATGGGTGACTAGAACGACAGCTAAATCTTCAATTATCAGTCTATCTTTAAGCAAATGTGAAACCACTTCTATATAGTGTATATGTGAATATAGTATTCTGCACCTCACCTTAGTGCTATTTTCATCACACATTTTATTCTACATGCACCATAAACCCCACAATACATCATTATTTTTACTTCATTTCTTTCCTTCCAAATTTTTATTTAAATTCTAGTTAGTTAACATATAGCATGATATTGGTTTCAGGTGTAGAATTTAGTGATTCATCACTTACATATAACACCCAATGCTCATCATAACAAGTGCCTTCCTTAATACCCATCACCCATGTAGCCCATCCCCCCCACCCACCTCCCTCCAGTAACCCTTAGTTTGTTCTCTATGGTTAAGAGTTTTTTATGGTTTGTTTCCCTTTCTTTGTTTTTTTTTCCCCTTCCCATATGTTCATCTATTTTGTTTCCTAAAACCCATATATAAGTGAAATCCCATGATGTTTGTCTTTCTCTGACTTATTTCACTTAGCATAACATACTCTATCTCCATCCACGTCATTGCAGATGGAAGATTTCATTCTTTCTGATGGATGAGTAATATTCCATAGTGTGTGTGTGTGTGTGTGTATACACACACACATATATATATGTATATACATACACCACATCTTCTTTATCCATTCATCAGTCAATAGACACTTGGGCTCTTTCCATATGTCAGTTATTGTTGATAATGCTGCTACAAACATCACGGTGCATGTACCCTTTCAAATCTGTATTTTTTTATCCTTTGGGTAAATACCTAGTAGAGCAGTTTCTTGATCATAGGGTAGTTCTATTTTTAACCTTTGGAGGAACCTCCGTACTGTTTTCCAGAGTGGCCGCACCAGCTTGCATTCCCACCAACAGTGCAGGAGGGTTCTTCTTTTTCCACATCTTGGCCAACATCTGTTGTTTCCTGTGTTGTTAATTTTAGCCATTCTGACAGCTGTGAGGTGGTATCTCATCATGGCTTTGATTTGTATTTCCCTGATGATGAGTGACGTTGAACATCTTTTCACGTGTCTTTTAGCCATTTGGATGTCTTCTTTGGAAAAAGGTCTATATATGCCTTGTGCTTTTTATCTTGATGAATTCCCAATAGTTCATTTTTGCTTTTGTTTCCCTTCCCTCTGGTGACATGTCTAAGTAAGAAGTTGCTACGGCCAATGGCAATCTGGAAGAAATGGACAAATTGCTAGAAACATACAAACTACCAAAACTGAAACAGGAGGAAATAGAAAATGTAAACAGACCCATAACCAGTAAAGAAATTGAATCAATAACCAAAAATCTCCCCCAAAACCAAAGTCCAGGGCCAGATGGCTTCCCAGGGGAAGTCTACCAGGCATTTAAAGAAGAGTTAATACCCTTTCTTTTCAAACTGTTACAAAAAATAGAAATGGAAGAAAAATTTCCAAACTCATTCAGTGAGGCCAACATTACTTTGATTCCAATACTAATGACCACACTAAGAAGGAGAATTAAAGGCCAATATCCTTGATGAACATGGATGCAAAAATTCTCAACAAGATACTAGCAAATCGAATTCAACAGTACATTAAAAGAATTATTCACCACGATCAAGCAGGATTTATTCCTGAGCTGCAGGGGTGGTTTAATATTTGCAAATCAATCAACATGATACACCACATTAATAAAAGAAAGAATAAGAACCATATGGTCCTCTCAATAGATGCAGAAAAAGCGCCTGAGAAAATACAGCATACATTCTTGATAAAAACCCTCAACAAAGTAGATATAGATGGAACATACCTCAACATCATATTTTTACTTTCTAACCATAATATTTTAAAGAGTTTTTAAATAAGAAAAATATTTTATATTTACTCACATATTTCTTATATAAATTCAAATTTACATCTACCATAATTTTATTTTCTGCTTAAAAGACTTATTTTAACATTTCATGTGGTAGTGTCTGCTGGTGATTAATTCTGTCATCATTTGATTTTTTATTTTTTATAATTGAAGTATTGTTGACATTCAATGTTATATTAGTTTCAGGTGTATAAGATAACGATTCAACAATTCTAACAGTGCAATATTCACCGTAAGTGTAGCTACCATCTGTCACCCATACATTATTATGATAGTACTAACTATATCTCCTATGCTGTACTTTTCATCCCCATCATTTGGATGTCTGAAAATCTTTGGTTCACCTTTGTTTTTAGAATATATTTTCACTTGATATAGAATCCTAGGTTAATAGTTACTTTCTTTCAGTATTTTAAAGATATCATTCCGTATCTTCCAACTTGCATTGTTTCTAAGAAGTCTGCTTTTATTTTTATCTTTGTTTCTCTCTGTGTACTCTTATCACTATTTTTCAGCAATTCCATTATAATGTGCTTTCATATAGTTTTCTACATGTTTCTTTTTTTTTTTTAATTCTTTTTTAAGTTTATTGCTTTGAGAGAGACAGCACCCACAGGGGAGGGGCAAAGAAAGAAAGAGAGGGAAATAGAAAGAGAGAATCCCAACCAGGCTTGCGCTGTCAGTGCAAAGCCTGACACGGGGCTTGAACTCAATGAAACTGAGATCATGACCTGTGCTGAAATCAGGAGCCAGTTGCTTAACTGACCGAGCCATTCAGGTGCTGCTATATGTTTCTTACGTTTGCAGTTCATTCATTTCTTTGCAACAATAGGTTTACAATTTCCATCAAAATTTTTTTAAATCCTGGCCTTTATTTCTTCAAATATTTTTCTCTCCTCTCCTCTCCCTTCCTCTATGACTCCAGTTACATGAATATTAGGTCATTTGATATTGTCCTACAGCTCACTGATACTTTGTTATTTTTATTTTGTCTTTTTTCTCTGTGTTTCATCCTGGATAGTCTCTATTGCTATCTCTTTGGGTTCACTGACCTTTTTTCTGCAGTATTTAATCTGCTATAGATTCTATCCAGTGTATTTTTTTAATTAAGGTATAATTGACATATAACATTATATTAGTTTCGGGTGTACACCATAATGATTTATGTACATTGCAAAATGATCACAACAATAAGTCTAGTTATCTGTCACCATACTTGGTCACAAAAAATTTTTTTTCTTATGATGAAGACTTTTAAAATTGACTGCCTTAGCAACTTTCAAATATGCAATACAGTCTTATTAACTATAGACACCATGCTGTATGTTACATCTCCATGACTTATTTATTTTATAATATGAAACTTGTACCTTTTGACTCCCTTCACTCATCCGTCGCCCTCTCCCCTCTGACAACCACCAGTCTGTTCTCTGTGCCTATGAGTTTAGTGGGTTTGGGTGGGGTTGGGGGGTGGGGAGTGTAGCAGAGAGTTGCTTTGTTTCATTTGTGTTTGGTTGGTTAATTTTTTTAGATTTTTAGATTCCACATATAAGTGAAATCTTACAGTATTTACCTTTTTCTGTCTGACTTATTTCACTAATCATAATGCCCTCAAGGTCCATCCATGTTGTTGGAAATGGCAGGATTTCCTGCTTTCTCATGGTTGAATACTATTCTATTTATAAATAGAAGAGACTGTTCTTTCCTCATTGTATATTCTTGCCTCTTGTGTTATAAATTATTGTTTTTGTTTTTTGTTTTTTTTTATTTCTGAGAAAGAGAGAGACAGTGTGAGCAGGGGAGGGTCAGAGAGAGAGGGAGATACAGAATCTGAAGCAGGCCCAGGCTCCAATTGAGCCACCCAGGTGCCCCTCCTGTGTTATAAATTAATTGACCATATCTGTGTGAGTTTATTAACTATATATCTAATGTATATAGATATATATACACACATATAGATACCCAGATATATATCATACCTTCTTTATTCATTCAGGCTGTTTCCATATCTTAGCTATTATAAATAATGTTGTGGAGAACATGGTGGTGCATATATCCTTTTGAATCAGTGTTTTCATTTTCTTCAGATAAATAGCAAGAAGTGGAATTGCTGGATCATATGGTAGTTCTATTTTTAAAATTTTTGAGGAACTTCCCTACTGATTTTCATAGTAGCAGAACCAATTTGCATTCCCACCAACAATGCATAAAAGTTCTCTTTTTTCCACATCCTTGCCAACACTTGTTATTTCTTCTAACAGGTATGAGGTGATATCTCATTGTGTTTTTGATTTGTATTCTTCTGATGATTAGTGATGTTAAGCATCTTTTCATGTGCTTGTTGACCATCCGCATGTCTTCTTTGGAAAAATGTCTATTCAAATCCTCTGTCCATTTCTTAATCAGATTGTTTGGGGGTTTTGCAATTGATTTCTATGAGTTCTTTATATATGTTGGATACTAACCCTTTATCAGATATATGATTTGAAAATATTCTCTCTCTTTCAGTAGGATGCCTTTTCATTTTGTTGATGATTTCTTTTAATGTGCAGACGCGTTTTAGTTTGATATAGTCCCACTTATTTACTTTTGCTTTTCTTGCATCTGTTTTTGGAGTCAGATCCAAGAATTCACTGTCAAGACTGATGTCAAAGAGCATACCACCTATGTTTTCTCCTGGGAGCTTTATGGTTTTGGGTCTTATACTCAGTTATTTAATCCATTTTGAGTTAATTTTTATACATAGTGTAAGATAGTGTCTAGTTACACTATTTTCCACGTAGCTATCCAGTTTTCCCAACACCATATGTATATTTTTAAGTTTATTTACTTATTATGAAAGAGACAGAGAGAGCAAGGGAAGGGGCAGAGGAGAGGGGGAGAGAGGATCCCAAGCAGGCTCCACGTTGTGGCAGTAGAGTCCACTGCAGACTCAGACTCACAAACTGTGAGACCATGACCTGAGCTAAAACCAAGAGCTGAACACTTAACCAACTGAGCCACCGAGGCGCCCCTCCCAACACCATTTATGGCAGAGACTGTTCTTTCTTCATTGTATATTCTTGCCTCCTGTGTTGTAAATTAATTGACATATCTGTGTGGGTTTATTTCTGAGTTCTCTGTTCTGTTCTATTGATCTATGTGTCTGTTTTTATGCTAATATGTTGTTTTGATTACTATCACTTCGTAATACAGTTTGTAATTGGGGACTGTCATGCCTCCAGCTTTCATTTTCTTTCCTAAGATTGCTTTGACAAATTGAGGTCTTTTGTAGTTCCGATACAAATTTTAGTATTCTTTGTTCTATTGTTGTGAAAAATGCCTTTGGAATTTTGTTAGGGATTGCATTGAATCTGTAGATTGCTTTGGGTAGTATGGACATTTTAGCAATATTAATTCTTTCAATACATAAACATGGAATATCGATAATATTCGTACTTTTTCTATTTCTTTTTTCAATGTCTTACAGTTTTCAGTGTACATGTCTTTCACCTCCTTAGTTAAATTTATTCCTAGATATTTTATTCTTTTTCATGCAATTGTACATGGGATTGTTTTCTTAATTTCTCTTTCTGATAGTCCATAATGAGTATATAGAAATGCAACTGATTTTTGTATATGGATTTTGTATCTAAAACTTTACTGAATTAATTTATTAGCTCTAATAGTTTTGGGGTAGAGTCTTTAAGATTTTCTATGTATAAAATCATGTCCTGCAAATAGTAACAGTTCTTTTCTGATTTGGATATCTTTATTTATTTTTCTTGCCTAATTCCTGTGGCTAGAAATTCCAATAATATGTTGAATAAAAGTAGTGAGAATAAGAATTCTTCTTTCGTTTCTAATCTTAGAGGAAAGCTTTCAGCTTTTCACCATCAAGTATGATGTTAGCTGTGGGCTTGTCATATATAGCATTTATTATTTTGAAGTATATTTGATCTATACCCACTTTGTTGAGGGCTTTTAATCATAAGTGGATATTGAATTTAATCAAATGCTTTTCCCACATTTATTGAGATGGTCATATGATTTTCATCCTTCATTTCAGTTTTGTTTTTTAATATTTATTTTTGAGAGGGGGAGAGAGGTGGAGAGAGGGAGGGGAGGGAGGAGCAGAGTGACAGGAGAGAGAATCCCAAGTAGGCTCTATGCTGCCAGCACAGAGCCTGATACAAGGCTCTATTTCATGAACTGCGAGATCGTGACCTGAGCTGAAATCAACTCAGTCACTTAACTGACTGAGCCACCCAGCCACCCCCATCCTTCATTTTGTTAATGTGGTGTATTACATTGTACATATTGAGTCATCCTCACATCCCTGGAATAAATCCCATGGATGATGATCATGAAGTATGATCATTTTAATGTATTGTTGAATTCAGTTTACTAATATTTTGTTGAGGCTTTTTGCATCTATGTTCATCAGTGATATTGGTCTGTAATTTTTTTTCATGTGACGTCCTTGTCTGGTTTTGAAATTGGGGTAATGCTGGCCTCATAAAATCAGTTTTGAAGCATACTTTTCATGAAAGACATTATATTCTTCATCTCCAAAATTTTGCTTTGGGTCTTCTTGATATCTTCCATGTCTCTCCTTACACGATTACACTTTCTTTTATCTTCTCAAACAACTGGTGTATGTTGATAACAGCTATTTTAATTCTATATCTACTAATTTGATCATCTGCTTCTTTCTGGCATATGTTTCTGTTGATTGATTTTTCTGATTATTAGAGGTTATAGTTCTCTGTTTCTTTGCATGCCTTGATAATATTTTATTGGGTTATAGGCATGGTGAATTTTATGTTGTTGAATATTGTCATTTTTTAATTCCTTTAAGTATTTGGGGACCTTGTTCTGAGATGCAGTTAAATATTTGAAAACAGTTTTGGTGGTTTAGGACAGGGATCAACAAACTACATTCAAAATCCAGCCCACTTTTTGTTTGTGTAAATGAAGTTTTCATGGAACACAGGCACCAGCAACATCCATTCACTTATGGACGGCCCATGGTTGCATATACATGACAAGAGCAGACTTAAGTAATTGGGACAGTAACCATATGGCTTGCAGGGCCTAAAATATTTATTATCTGGCTCTTTACAGAAAATGTTTGCTGACCTCTGCCTCAGAAGCTTGCTTTTAAATTAGGTGGGTCCAGGATAGCCCTAATCTATGGGTAATTTATCTCCACTACTGATGCAATACCTTTCAGAGCACTGTGTTCAATGCCTGGTGTATTGCAAAGTTATTGCACTTCTGGGTGATAGAAACATGTAATATTCCTGGCCCTGTTTGATCTCTAGGGATAATTCTGCCTCTGTCACCACAGCTCAGGAAGACAGCCATGCTCCTGTTAGGGTTCCCCCTTCTACCACAACCTAGAAACGCACATGGCTGTAAAACATCATAATTGTAGGGCTCTTCTTGTTCATGGTCCTTCTCTTGGGATAATACACTGTCCTGCATAGACTATTTTGTTGTCCATTGTCTCAGATCCATTCTGGGCTTCTTATGTGAACTAAACATTAACTGTTTGAGCCAAGTTGAGTTAGTTTTTCTGTTATCTGCAACCCCAAACTCCCTGATACAGTTATCCTAGAGGAGAGGGTGCCAGTTTTATGGGAAATGTATTATCCCTTTGAACCCTGGAAAGCCACATCATGAAGGAGATGGGAGAATAGACAAAGCTCAATCAAAAACCGAAAAGCAACGCACTGCTCAAGGAAGAGGATATTTCAAAATACCAGAGTCAATTTCTACAAATGCCAGGGGGCAGCATTACAGACAAGGCATAATCAGTTTGGTTTCCACTTAGACTTTTGTTATTATTGTTGTTGTGTTTTGTTTTAATAAGAGATTCCAGTGAAGATGCCAGAGGAGTAGAATTGAATATTTCTAGAATTAGAATTGAATAAATTCTAGAACTAGAATTGAATAAATCTTGGGGGCAAATTTCTCTCTTTTATTAACCCTATTAAGGGAGTGTTGGGAGTTGGTTGTTCCTGAGATATTTAATGAAGGTTCTAGGCCTAATGAATTTAACACATTTGCTTATATTCACCAGGTACGAAATCCCATATCAATCTATACTGTCTCCTAGGGGTGATAAGTTCTGTGTGACATAGACTGTCTTTTATTGTTCTAACCTTACTGTTGAGTTGGAGCAAACCTAGGGAGGCCACAGGTTACATGGACCATGACTTAGGTAGCTGGTGGCACTGGATGCTTGCAGCGAAGAGGTCAAAGGCTGATGGAAAGCAGGGAGGCATGTAAAAAGGGTAGCAAAGAATAGCAGTTTAAGACAGGACCTGGGAGAAGTTTAAATTAGAAGGAGTCAGAGCAAGCAACAGGACACAAGGCCAAAGGTCATGATATGGAGCAGGCTGGGTAGTGTTTATTGTGAAGGACACAAGAGACCAGAAATTTGACACATCTGAGGGCAGACCACAGGTCATGTAAAAAGTTCCATTCAAAGACTGGGGGCCCAGGTCTTTTCCTCCAAAATCTCAGACAGCAGCAAATTGAGGAAATATTGGGCACTGGTGTCTTTACTTGCTCCTGGCATGTCCTCTCGTAGGCAATGCCTTTTGAGACCCATAAGTTCCACATGAAGAGTTTTTACAATGGATACATAGGAGGAGGTGTTCTTCAGTGTTAACATAATGGTTGATGAGGTATTGAGGCTGGAGGCAGGACACCTTGATTCTGCTTTTATACCACCTGGGTCACTAGATAGCCCGGGGGATTTGGACAAGTTGCTTTAACCTCCTGACACTTTAGTTTCTCATCTTTAAAGTAAAGGGGTTGGGTCGTATGGCTCATTTGTAGTGATGGACTCCATTAACTCAGCACTATATAATGTGTCAGTTGCCATAGTAGATGTTTCACATTCAGTGCTCAAATCCTCAAAATTACCCTAGGACAGAGATGTTATCATTATTATCTTAACATGCCTGATGAAGAAACTGAAGCTCTGTGAGTTTAAGAATGTGCCCAAATTTGCAAAAGCGAGGAGGTAATAGAGTCAGACTCCATGGCTCCAAAACGATAGGCTCCTTTCTGCCTCTAACTAATTTTGATTTTTCAAATACGGTTGAGTATATGTAGTTGGTATGCAAATCTTAAGATCTGATATAAGCCACAGAAAACAGACTGGGAGGGTGTGGACGGTACATCATCATCCCATTGCTGATCTAACCGGGGAAGATTATCATGGATCCAAGAAATGCTTTTTAATTTCAGTCCTACTCATTCAGATGTTGATGCAAAGGCAGATGCAGTATCTGTGGTCTTTCTTGAGTAAACAGTTTGAAATTATCTCTGCTACTGAAAACTTTAAGGGTCTCAGTAGGTAAGGGAAATCAGTTTTAAATCAGTATCCTTTTTCTAAAATGCAGGACTTTCAAATTAAACATGCCTTTCATGCTTCAGCAACTTCTGAGTCCAGCAATTAATTATTGTAATGTTAAAGGTCTTTTATGTTTATGACACATGCTCACGTCCTGCAGGCATATTATGAATTATAATTTTTTCATTAACTCCCCTCATATTCATTATTTGTACTCTATTATATCTTAGTTGATCATTTATATAACATTTGAAAGTAATAAGACTATTTTTCATTAAAATCACTCTGTGATCCCAGCATTTCACTAAGATTAATAAAAACTGTTTTGCAACGAGGGAAAAAAAATAAAGGTTAGTTTCTGTAAAACCAGTGGCTTTGAAAACCTACCATTCATTGTGGTGGTTACTCTTTGGAGTGAGGACAGACAGGCTTCAACTCAGAACCTTGTTTCTGACTAGCTGTGTGGCCTTGAGCATGTTAGTTTCACCTCTCTGAATGTCAGTTTCTTTATCTGTAAAATAGGGAGGATAAAAATATAGCTGCCTCATGTTAATAAACGTTATGAAATGTTTGAATGAACAAACCAAAGAAGCAATGAAAATTCACCAGCACACTCATGAATCAAATATGGAACATTACTCTCCTTGAAGAAAAAAATCAACAGGAAACTGTCACATTGATAAGGATGTTACTAGAAACCTGGGCAAGTTGGAAAGGAATGAATTTATCGCTTCTAGAATGGTAGCCTGTCACTGTATACTTCACACTGTGCAGAGCGGAGAGCCTGCAACTCCTCCGTTTAAATACAATGGCTCAGGGAAAAAAATGACAAGGATCTCAAGGAGATAATTTCAAAATTGCCACTGTTTCCTTTGTTGCTGTCTGTATTGATATCGTCTTGTCCGTTATGATAGAGAGAGGCTTCTTGAATCTCAAATATGTACTCAGCGCAGGCAAGGAAGAGAGTGAGGTACTGAAACAGGACAAATTAAAATTATAATCGGCTAATTATATTGTCTTGTAATTGAGACACTGATTTTCTTGATGGTGGCTCAACCCAGTCCAGCACCACCTTGGTAACTTGGATCTGGGAAAAGCTTCAGACCACAAAACATTAACAACCACAACCACAGCAACAACAAAAGGCACTGGCCAGAGCTTCAGAGCCACACAGGACTTTCCCACTTATTCCATTTGGTTCTTACAAGAACCTGGCAAGGAAAGCAGGTGGGTCGATGGCAACTCCAGGTGTCCAGGTGGTCAGGTCAAAAAGTTTGGCATCCTCTTTCTTGCAAAACCCACACAATGTGCCAGCAAATCCTGCTGGCTGCTCCTTCAAAATACGCACAGAATCCGACCACTTCTCTAGCACCGCTGCCTCCCCTCCTCCAGGCATCAGCATCTGTTGCT
Source organism: Crocuta crocuta (assembly GCF_008692635.1). Taxonomy (NCBI): domain Eukaryota; kingdom Metazoa; phylum Chordata; class Mammalia; order Carnivora; family Hyaenidae; genus Crocuta; species Crocuta crocuta. The sequence continues at coordinate 7,734,593 of NW_027551561.1, read as the reverse complement.
TAATTATTGCAGTAACCTTCCAACTGTCTCCCTGCTCATGCTTTGGATCCACAAGAGTCAGCTCTCAACCCAATAGTCACTCTGGGGTCCTTTTAAAACACAAAGCAGATCCTGTCTCTTCTTCACTCAAAACCTCGACTTCGTCTCCCATCTTGTTTGGATTGAACAGCAAAGTCACTGGGAAGTTCCCCACCATCTGGTCACTATTACCTTCTGATCTCAGCTCCTGCTTACCGACCCCCTCACTCACTCGGCTTCAGTCACGCCACCTTGCTGTTCTCAGCACGGGTTTCGGGGATCTGTTTGTCCTGTTGTCTTATTTCCCCCATAGTATCTTTAGCAACTAAAACTATATACCTGGTTCAATAAATATTTGCCTACCATAGTGACTTTTCCAAATGAACTCTGGAGTCAGACCCCACGGGTTTGCATTTCAGATCTGCCACTTACTGGCTGTGTCCCCTTACCTGTAAAATCAGAATAATGGAGACAATTGTTTCATAGGTGTAGTGGGTTGAATTGTGTCTCCCCGCAAAATACTTCCTAGTCCTAACCCCTGGCACCCATGAATGTGACCTTATTTGGAAATAGAGTCCTTGCAGCTGTGACTGAGTTAAGGATCTTAGCAGGATGTCATCCTGTATTTAGCTGGGATCCTAAAGCCAATGGCTGGTCTTCTTGAAGTGAAGGAAAGGGACATTGGGGCACAGGCAAGAAGGCCATGGAGGCAGAGATGGGAGGTATGTTGCCACAAGCCAAGGAAGGCCAGGGGCCACCCAAATTTGGAAGAGGTAAAGAGGATTGCCCCTAGGTCCCTCAGGGGGAATGTAACCATGCTGACACTTTGATTTCGGGCTTCTGGCCTCCAGAACTGGGACAGAACATACTTCTATTGCTTTAAGCCACTGAATGTGTGATAATTTGTTACATCAGCTCCAGGAAGCAACATCAATAGGGTTGTGAAAAAGATGTAATTGATCTTATCTTTATAAAGAGCTTTAATGTAAGCAACTCTGTAAATGTTAGCTGTTAGGATTAGCCTTATTTTACAGACAATGAAAGCAAAGTGCTGAGCAGATAAATGACTTATCCAAGAGCTCACAGATACTACGTGACCAGGAATCAGAACTCTCACCTTATGGTTCCCATTCTGCCAGGCTGCCTGGCATGATGGTAATCTAAATTAAATCTCTTCCAGTTCATAATATTCCATGAGTTGGACAGATGCTTTTCAGCAAACTATTTTTCTTTTTCCTCAGTCAACCAAAACTCCCCCAAAGATTACTAAAGTAAATGTTCCAGATGTGACACAGAGCACGCCCTGGTGACCTTTCATTTTGCCCACAGGGACCAGAGGGACTGAGCATGTAGCCAGTCAGACTCACCGTATAGGAACCCCACCTCCCCTGTGACCACATAAGTCTGTGTGCTTATGTGGAAAACTGGATGCATGGAGTTGAGATTCTGATTAGTAGTTAAGTAGCTTCCAGAAGCATGGTTTTTAAACATCAGAGGGTCCCAATTAGCTGAATAAGCTTTCCCAGCCATGTTTTCTGATGGAAATTTCCCCTGTAAATCAACAAGCCAAAATCATTGCCAAAAACTTATTCAGATTCCTGACCAGATGGGGGATAGAAATGGGGGACAGGGGTGGTGGTGGAAGGTAGAGTGAGAAGGGAATTCATATGAGACTACTCTCTATGCCCACCTCATCCTCAATGGATCTCAGAAGGATCGGCCATCCACACTGGCATGCTGGGAACAGAGATCCAGTGAAAAGGATGGAACCAGAAGTCATGGAAGTGATCCCCCCCCACCACCGTGACACTTCCCTGAGGCACTACCTTGGTCTCCATAACTTCGACCATGTTCCTTCCTCTGCCTTGTGAGGCTGGAGTAGTTGTGGGGATTTGCTGAGCTCTGGCCATTAACAATACAGCTAACAAAATACTTTCTCTAGCTAAATGCATCTTGCAGAAGTGCCCCTCATTAGGAAAACTGGATGCATGCCAGAGACTCTTGCTTTTCTCAGCAGGTGAAGTCTAATCACCTTCTCCTGATGGAGAAGTGAGGCTGGGCGTGGAGTCTGTTATCCGGAGATGCAGTGTGTATGTAGGACTTAAGAACAAAAATACAACCACATCCTGGGAGAGAGCACCAAAGACAAGTAAGAAAGCCTTTCTAAGCCAGTGCCTAAGGCAGATTGAAATAAGAACAGGAACAGGGAGCCATGGGCAAAACATTTGGGTGACCAAGATGCGGTTTGGATGGGGGTGGTGCTATCCTGCCATCCCCCCAGAGCCTATGGTAAGGCATTGGTACAAAGTGGTTAAACTTGAACCTTATGGAGTCAGCCCTCTTGGATTCAAATACCAGCTCCCCCACCCTGTAGCTCTGAGGCCAGATCTCGTAACAACTCTGTGCCTGCATCTCCTAATCTGCGAAATGAATTTTGCAGAGATTAGGCTAGTTAATTACAGAAAGTGCTTGGCGCCTGGCATATAACGAGTGCTCAGTAAATATTGGTGTTTATTCTCATCAGTGTTATTACTGTGAGTAGATCAGTTAGAGGGGTTGGGCTGGGCTGGATGGAAGAGCTTTCTGAAGCCTGAACCTCCTGCCTACTCCCCACCTTGAGCAACAGCAGAGTCAGGGAGGACACCTGCCCACATGGGGGAGCAAAGCTGCAGAACTAGGGATGGAGGCCGGGAAACAGGAGGAGAAGTAAGTGCTGCAGGATATCTGTATCTTGATCTACTGCTCAGTGATCTCAAGTCATGTTTCTGAAAATTGGAAGTAAATAGAACTATTGTGGGCTAAATCCTATTTTCAGTGAATTAGGATTTAGGATCAAGATCTTACAGTAAATCTTTCTATAGCTTCCTGACTACTCTTTCCCAATTGTTTTTATTCCCTGGGGATAAAAGGAGGGGGGAGGCTAGGCTTCTTAAGGCAGAAGTGGTCTTACTGTTCACTTTGAGAGCCACAGGAAGCAAGCAAAACACTCTAAGAAGGAATCACAGTTTGATGGATAATGGCTGCAGGTATAACATCTCTGAAGGAATCTGTAATCAATTCCAACTTTCATTCCGTAAATCCTCCTGTGTCCCTCCTACAGGGGAGGCACACACGGCCCCAGGAAGCCCATGAGGTCCCTGTGTCGAGGAGTCCCACCAAGTGGAAAGGAAGAACCAGCCAACACACAATGAAAAGCAGGTGTGACCCATGATGAAAAGTCTGAATGAAAGTACCCTTCAAGCAGATGAACTTGTAAAGAACAGAGTATGAACTTTAGTGTCAGTCAACCTGATTTCAACTCTGGCCTCATCACCTATGAGCTGTGGAACCTTGTAGAAGCCTGTGAACTTTGCAGACTCAGTTGATTCACCTGTAAAGTGGCACTGCTACCTACCTGTGAGTTGGTAGAGAGGACAGTTCGAGACAATACACCCAGTAGCCCCGTCCCTGGCACATGGTAGAAATGTAACAAAAATCTCCCTTCCACTGGAGGGGGGTCCAGGAAAGGTTTTCGAAAGGAGGGGCCATTTAAGCAGGTTCAGAAGGAGAAATAAGAGCTTGCCAGGTAGAGTGGGATGCATTTCAGGGATCCTTTTGACAATATTGTGATTTCTGCCCAGCTTTTCAGGAACCCGTATGCCCACTGACTGACAGTAATTTTACAAAACCAGGCATGTCTGTATTCTTTTTCTATCCAGAAAAAAAAACTTTTTGTTTTCTTGTACTTAACAGTTGTTTTGTGGTAGTTACAAAAAGTCCTCTAGCTACCAGCAATGAATCTGCCAAAAATATCATAGGGGGCATTAAATGTGCCAAGAAACTGAGAAGAAGACAGGAACAGGTTTCCTTCCATTAAAAGAGAACAAAGTCTTGCAGGTAGAAAATTCATGCTGTGCCCAAAGAAGAGGTAGGTGAGCTGACAGCTGACTCCCTGTCCCTTGCCCTCCTGTCCCCCTGAATCCCCGTCCCCATTGATGTCTGTGCACACTGTGTGGATTGCATGGGACCCCAGGGACCCTTCAATAGCCAAGCTACTGAAGAGCTTCATTTCTTATGCATTTGAAATTCACCGGGAGGGGGGAGGCATGGAATAAGGGAAAGCTCTCTCTTAACATGGGTTCTGGGCTGAGATTAAGGAAGCAACCTCAGTAGTGCCTGGAGGAGACAACTGCAGTGGTGGCTTATGAGCACTGCTGCAGGGAGGCTGGTGGGGGTGGGAGGCAGGATCATTTATGTTTGTGTTTGCGCGCACACACACATGCACACACACGCACGAACAGACCCTCTCTTCCCTCTGTGGGGTCCTCCACTGCTGGGCTGGCTTCTTCAAGCATGAACACTGGAAAGTGACCTCATCTAGTTGGTGGAGAGGAGAAGAGGGGGAGATGATGCCCATCTGCCTATTCACCTGTAACTCAGCCATGCCTCCCACCTCAAGCTGTTCAATCTGTCTGGACCGCCCTCCCTCCATCTGCTTTCCTGACCTCAAGACTCAGTCCAAATGCCACCAATGTTAACTGGATTGGAAGATCCAAAGGATAGGGATGATATGGGCTCATGCACTAGTTTGTGATTGGCACCTTAGCATGGTGCCTGAAATATAGTAGGTGCTCAATAAATATTTGTTGACTCAATAACAAGCAAATCTTCTCTGTGTCCAATTCCCTAAAGGGGGAAGCTTCACTTGTAATGTCACAGCTCCACATTTTAAATCACACAGTTGTTTACACGTCTGTCTCCCCATGTGTTCTAGGAGCTCTTAACTTCAGGTTCGTGGATGAGCTGTGGAATCCAGGAATCCCCTGAGTTGTACACAGGGGATATTAGCGTATGTGCATCCATGTGCATGTATGTGTGTGTCTGAGTGTCTGGGTTTGTTTTTTTCCGGAGAGAAGCTCCCCAGTTTTGATCAGGTTCTTACAGAGGTCATGACTGGGATGTGGTCAGGAACAAGTCTAGTCCGCAGAGATTAGTGCCCCCTTTGAGGTCAGAGGCCTGACTAGCACAATGCCTGGTGCACAATGGGTGTTAAAGGCACTGAGCAAGGGAGTGGGAGAATGATTTGAGGCTCCAGCCTGGGTCTCCACCATAACCGATTCCTAGACATTGATTCCTCCAGTCACAGCCTCCCCCCATCCCCAAGGCTGAGAGATTTGGGCTTTTTAGAAAAGTACACATACCAGTATTTCAACTAATGGGAGAAAACTTCACCTTGGCAAGCCGGAACAGAATGCCAGTCATAATTTTGGCTTCCTCCTCTGGAATGAAGCCAGAGCACCCCATCTCCAGCTCGCCCATCCCCCTCCTGCCCTTGTCCTGTCTTCATCAGTTCAGGTTGCTATAGCAAAGTGCTATACACAGTGGCTTGTAAACAACACACATCTGTTTCTCAAGTTGGTAAGGCTGGTAGGTCCAAGATTAAGGTGCTGGCAGACTCAGATCAGGGGAGAAACTCCTTCCCGGTTCACAGATGGCACCTTCTAGCTGTAACCTCACATGGTAGAAAGAGCAATGGAACTTTCAGAGCTCTCTTTTCTCTTTTTTTTTTTCATTTTTTTCAAGTTTTTTTAAACATTTATTTATTTTTAAGAGACAGAAACAGATCATGAGTCAGAGAGGGAGACACAGAATCTGAAGCAGTCTTCAGGTTCTGAGCTGTCAGCACAGAGCCCGAGGCAAGGCTCTATCTCATGAACCAAGAGACCATGACCTGGGCTGAAGTCTGAGTGCCAGATGGCCCTCTCAGGGGTCTCTTATAGGGGCCCTAACCCCATTCATGAGGGCTCCAGTCTTATGCCCTAAACACCTCCCAAAGGCCCCACCTCCTAATACCATCCACTGTTCATTAGGTTTCAATGTGTGAACTTTGTAGTGGACATGAACTTTGGTCTGTAGGAGCCCCCTAACTTTGATTTGTTGTGTCAAATGCCTCCTTTCTCTGGCGGTCACCCCTGCTCCATGACCATAGAGAGTCACAGTCTCTTTTTTTTTTTTTTCTGTTTCCATTATCCAAGGTCATGTCCATGCCCCTCTCCATTACAATTCTTCTTGCCTATTTTTTGTTTCCTTTGTTCATGGCAACTGCTATCTTTTCCCAGCAACACAGGAGCCCCTTTGTAATATGAAAACTCTGGGATTTCTGGAGGGCCATCCACTACAAAGAAAAAAAGCACCATAAAATCTCTCTGGTTTTTAGTGAACCCAATTCATTAGGGCTCAAAGGCCCATGGGGCACTGGGGATGCTCTGCAAGGCTGGGGACCCCATCATTACATTGGAGGAATTGCAATGGGGAAAGCAAGATGATTATTACTGGAAATCCCATTCCATTTATGGATTCAAGCTGCCCCCAGACAACCAGATTCTTAGATAGGGAACAAAAGCAGTGAGATTCAGAATTGACTAGATCAGACACACAGGTGCAAATCTTGCTTCAAATTCACTTCTCTGTCCCCTGCACTCTCCCCCTTCTTATAGTGGCCATTCTGAAGTGCTCTGCAGATGGGACATTCAAACATTCAAACCAAGGGCTCTGTGGGTGCAGCATCAGGTCATGGAAAGTCTGTGTGTCTCTGAGCCTCAGCTTCCTCACCTGTGAAATTGGGGATAATCCTTCCTCTGCCTACATCCTGAACTGTCATCAAGACCAAATGAGATGATAGGTTCCTTTACTCATATTCAGCAAGTCCTCACTGAGCACCTACTGTGTGCCAGGCTCTGGAGGTAAATAGAGAAATGAGATATGCTCCGTGCCCTCACAGAGCTCACAATGGAATGGGGGAGGCAGACAAATGATCGATTTCAATGCAATGTGGAAAATGCTACAACCCTATAGGAAATCCTGCAGGATGCCATCTTCCCACTCCTGAAAGGTTAAATAAGGAGACCTGTTAGAGGAAGAGTGAAGATCAGAAGGATGAATTTATCTAGAGAAGGGGAGAGAAAGACATTCCAGGAAGGAGAAACAGCCTGTGCAAAAGCCAGGAGATATGAATATGGCATCTTTCTGGGGCTTGCAGCTTGCTCTGTAGACAGGAGGAGAAGCAGGGACACAACTGTAGAGATGAGCAGACACTGGGTCACAGAAGGATGCCAAACTTGGGCTCTTTCCAGAAAACAATGGAGAAGGATTTTGAGCTAGGGCATAAACAATTCAGATTTATATTTTTAGAAATGTCCACCTTAGCTGCAAGGTGGAGAATGCATTGGGAAAGCAAGGCTGAGGGCATGGAGACTGATTAGGGACACCAAGGGGGGTGCAGGGATAGGTCAGCCCCAGGGATGCAGGGGAGTGAGTGGGCTCCTCCTTCCCTGGGAGGCGGCAGCTGCTAGACCTGGTGCATGAATGGGAAAGCTTTTACAAACTGAAAACTGCTGCCTCTTTAGTAGTAGAGCGCCTTCATTCTAAATGTGGACGCCACATTAAGTCATTCCAATCTGCCACAGGCACCACAAAAGTACACCTTCTTGTCTCAAAAAAAAAGAGGCTTTTTTTTTTCCCTATTTCTGAATTCTTTTATCTCTATTGTTGTACAAAGGCAAAACAATTAAATAACAGTAAAATGCAAGGCAGTACTTTTGCAAATAAAATGATGCCAGCTCAGCTCGGACTGTCTTTGGAATTTGGGGGACACAGAGTACCCATGGGACTTGCTTGTTGCTGTCAGCTCCTGGGCAGAAGTGCCTGGACATGCCCCTACAGAGATAAGAAGGAGAGAAGCATTTCAGGCCAGAGCAGACCTCGGGTTGAAGATCATACAAAGGATCAGTGTCAGAGAGAGAGATGTTGCAAAAGCAAAATGCCTCATCAGTACCAGTTTAATAGGCCACTTTAGCAGCAGAAGAAGAAATGTTGATATCTATGTCGGCTATTTTATAATCACCAGAGTACTTAGCTTCATGTAAGCTATCTCATATTCATTAGAAATAAGAGTAATTTTATTCATTGGAAAGAACTTCAATTTATAGCATCTTAATTGCTTCGAGTTTTAAATTCTGATAAAGAAAGCACCATCTATGGCAGGAGTGGGGGACAGGCAGAAGGGAGGCTTCATGCATAATGACAAAGACATCAGGGCCAGATTGGTGCTGAGCGGCAGTGTCAGTCGGAGCGGGTGGAGGTCACGCTGTAGTTGGAAACAACCCCTGGGTCTCAGTGGCTTAGCACAGCACGAAGTCATTTCTGGCTCATGTTATGTGTCCCACGTGGATCAACAGCAGGTCACTCAGGGACCCGGACTCCATCTCCACCTGAGCTTCTATAGTCCCCAGGGCAGGGAGAGGGGACAGGTGCACTGGCTCTTAAAGTGTCATCCCTACAGCGATACTCACTGCTTCCTTTCACTGGGCCCAGCAGGTCCCCTATGGGCAGACATCATATTGCAGGGAAGTGCAAGGAGCCTGTCCACCGACAGCCCCAGTGACCACACAGTGGCACCAAAGCCATCGAGTCTTCTGCACCCCCTCCAAGATGTGAGCTTCTCGAGGGCACGGACCTTATCTTATTAACTTTGGTATCTCCAGCATGGAGACAGTGCCTCTTACAGAACAAATGGTGATGAATTTTTGATGAACGAATGAGTTGACACATGGATTTCATTTTCAGAACTTCTGAGTCTTCCCAGGTGAATATGTCCAGGGAGGTCTGCCTATATTCTTTCACCCAACCTTCCTTCAAAGCTTTCTGGTCCACCCGAAGGGAATATACATGGTTTCCCACAGCTGCAGAGGAAGGGAGGGAGGGGAAGGCCTCCTGAAGCCCTCACTCAACCAGGTTCACGGGCAGTAGACAAGCCCGAGGCTACCATCATCTAGTTGTCCAGGGCATAGGAATGAGCAGTGGAGGCCAAGGCTGGGGAAGCCTACCTGGTGGCCTCATGCTGTGTTAAGGACAGTGTTGGCAGCTGTACCAATGAGAAAACCAACACTTGAGGATATTAAGACATTTGCCCTAGATCTCACAGCTGTTAAATGGCTCAGAACACAGATCTGTCTGGTTTGAAGCACGTTCTCCTAACCACTGGACGGACCATCTGTCTTCTACATTCTTCTCACAGCTCCAAAGCATTTTGTCTTTCTATGAATGTTCAGCCACTGGTGGCTCTTTCTCAGCTCACCCTCCAAGAGGCAGGAAAGGCTCCAGGGGAAATGTACCTCCTGTCCCCTGCTCAGGCCCAGCTGCCCTCACAGGGGACCCCCAAGCTCTCGCCTTCCTCTGACACCTTCAGTATCCTCAGCAGCTCAGGTGAAGCAGATCCCATGAGCTAGGCACCGGCCATATTTCAGAGCTGTGGCAATTTTGTCTTCCTTTTCCTGGCCGTCCGTCCTCACAGCAGTCAAGCTGTGCTGATGCCTCATTCACATTGTCCCTACCCTGCAGCCTGTCAGAGGTGGTGTGGTCCAGGGGAAGGAATCAACAGAGTGCATCCCCCACCCCACCTCTCCCTGATGCCCTCCACATGCCCAGACTCCAGAGTCTGCCTCCTCACGTATAAAATGAGGAAAGAAGGAAGGCAAACGACATGTATAAGACACCTCAGTATGCCAGGCACATTACATGAGAACTCTCAACAGTATCTCCATGGGAAACAGAACAATATCCCCATTTCACAGAGAAGAAAACTATGTCGTGGTCAAGGAGCTGGCTCAGGACCCACAGCCAGGCAGGATTCTAACTCTGGTTTGCATCCCCCAATGCTGCTTTCCGATACATTTGTGGATCTCAAACTTTTGCATGAAATGCACTGACAGCCTGAGGCACTTGTTAAAACTCAGGTCGCTAGGCCCCAACCCCCACCCCCCAAGTTTCTGATTCAGTAGGAAGGTGGTGGAGGGCTGAGAATGTTCATTTTTAACAAGTTTGCAGGGGGTGCTGAGGCTGCTGGTCCAGGCACTACACTTTAAGAACTATTGCACTGAACCATGCTACTGAGCTCTCTGAAATTCTCATGAACTCTGAAGGGAAGGTATCATCCCTACAGGGTGCTCCCTTGGCATCCCTAGCAGGGGCAAAGCGGCTGTCCAGAGGATCTGCTCTATGACTATGTCCCCAAGGATATGGATAGACCTTCCAAGCTGGGGCCACATGCCATGTCTAGGACCGCCAGCATGTGTGCCCAATGCAGAGTAAAAAACCACCACATTTCCCACTGTGCTGGGTGAGCTGCCCATCTGCCATGCAAAGTTTGGCTTTATTTTTGCCATGGACATCTGCCACCCCTGGCAGGGGTTGGGCTGGGCATATCAGTGGCTCCCTAAGCTTTGGGACATGGTCATTCGAGAGCACAGGATGTATTACCCACCCATGCCACTAGGAGTCATTAAGATAGCTCTATGTAACAAGTACTGTACCACCAAAGAGAATAATGCAATGATGAGCAGATACACAGTCATTGCTCCCTCCCCTCCTGCAGGTTAAAACTTAGTAAGAGAAACCGACATTAATCAAAAATTTCACAAGTGAAAATAAGCAGTGCAACCCTGACCAGTTCAATGAGGGAGAAGGTCACTGTGCTATGAGAGTGTGTGAGGAGGGGAAGTGGCCAGTAAGCTGAATTTGAAGGATGAGGATTTAACTAGGCTTTGGGGGGTAGAGAAGGGCTTTCCAGGCAGAGGGGATGATGTTTACAAAGGCCTTATGAGGGGAGGGACTGGAGCCCAGAGCAAAATGAGACTAGAGATAGCTAGAAACAGACTGAGGCATGTTGCAGGGCTTGGATCCTATGTTCAAGGCTTAAGTCTCTATCCTGTGAACAATGGAAGCTTGGGAGCAATTCTAAGCAATTCTGCACATATGACCAGATTTGTGTTTTGAAGGAATCACTCTTAATTCAGAGAACCCACCGGAGGAAGATCAATGTGGATGCAGGGAGTCCTGGAAGGAGGCAAGTATAGGAGTCGAGATCATGAACACAGTGATGATGGTGATGGGGGTAAAACCAGTTGAACTTGGTAATGGATAGAGTGGGAGAGTGTTGATAGAGAAGATTGAAAGGTGATTTTTGTTGTGCAACTGGATGCCTGACAGCCCCATTCATTGTGATTGGGTACCCAGAAGATGACCAAGTTTGGGCATGTTGAGTTTGAAGAACCTCTAAAAGTACTAAAACACTGTATTAAAAAGTAGTGGGATTCACTGGTCTAGAGTCCCAAGAAGTTTGGGCTAGAGATAAGAATTTGCCAGTAAGCCAAAACCATGGCTTTGGATGAGATTTCTTAGGTTAATGGACTGCGTACAGCCGGACTTCAGCATATTGAGTCTTTCTGAATCACGGTCCTGCCATTTGGATCATAAGTCTCCCCTGATATGATTAGCTCATCTTGCTGGACATTTCCATTAATATTAACCTAGGGAATTAATATTTAACCTAGAAATTAATATTAATGGCTCCTAGAGAGATGCAGTAGCAGAGTAAGCCTGAGAACTTGAGTCTTCCATTTCCTGGTACCATCTTGCTTTCCCTCAGGCTCACAGAGGTGATGCATCAAACCACCAGTGCATTAAAGGGTTTTATGCCTTCTTCAGCATTCAGACATTGGCCCCTGTGGAGCCACTGCCAGCCTTGACATCTGTTTACTTTAATTGAGGCCCACAGTGTCACATATCTGGAGGACTCTGGAGTGGAAGAGGGTAGACCAAGGTCAAGTGGATGAAGCTCCATATGTTGGGCTCAACCTGAGCAACTTCCAATTGTTCAAGGTTGTACAAAGTACAGTGAGTTGCCTTGGGGAGTAGAGAGCTCCCCATTACCAACAAAACTAGGGTAAACATTTGATGTGAATGTTGTAGAAAGGTGTTGAAGAGGGTTTGAGTAACCTGATCTTTAGCCCTTTATGACCTTTGAAATCTTTGAAGCCCTTCATGGCTGCTGCTGCTGCTGCTGCTGCTGCTGNTCTCCCCACTCCTCCTCCTCCTCCTTCTTCAGTGGGGAAGGACATGGGAGACACAGCACCTCTTGGTATGTACATGAGAGGGCTGCATGAATATTTGGACAAGTGCCTCAGTGAAGCCTGCATGACAGGGGGAGGGTAATAAAACCATAAAAGACTAAGATCCCTTTCCCTCCTGCCTACGTTCTGAGAGCTGTCCTAAAGGACCTTCAGTTGGTAGATTTTTCCTACTTGAGTCTTTAATTTTGACTGACCTCAAGCTCCCCCATCTCCTAGTCAAATAGTTAATGATCTGTTTTAAAAATGACAATGGGAAGCCATTTCTTACTTGAAGGGAATTTGAAGGTGAATCTTTTTGCAACATATGTAATCACCAATGGGTTTCATACATCTAGAATTCGGCATACGGAGTCCTGAATCAGAATCCTCCCACTTGGACCATGAGTTTCCCTCAAGATGCTCACCCCAGTGAGCATTTCCACAAAAAATCAGGTGGATAAAACTTGGACAAGAAAGTACCAAAAGGATGGCTTGGCTAAATTTGTTTGTTTGGTTTTTTTGGAAGGGCTCTACATTCCCACAAATTGACTGTGTGTGTTTCCAGCACTGCTGGGAGTACAGTTCTTTCTGTTGTTTCCACATTATTAGCTTCCAGAAAGTTCTGTCTTCTATGTTGTCTCCCTAGCACAGGGCTCTGAAATGGATGGACTCTCAGGGGTCTTGTGCACTTTATGATACAAAAAGGACAGCAAGAGGCCCACCCAGGGCTGCAGAAATTATTATTCCCTCAGGAATAACGGATGAGAATTAGAGCTACCAGAAGTAGCAGTGAGGGCTGAGAATGTGGACTTGGGCCAAGTAGCAGGGTGAAAGGCACCTGGAAAATATGTCTTCTCCAGAAACCTCTTCTTCTGTGTGTGAGAGAGAAGGATTTGGATACAGCAGGGGCTTCACTGATCCAAGGGCTTTGTGGGATGGTCTCCATTAGCTAAAAGTCTGCAAGAGACACTAAGAGTCTCTGAGGCATTTGGAGAGAAGGGGCTTTGAAGGCAGACAGACCTGGGTTCAAAGCCCAGCTCCCCTGTTCACTAGCTGTGTTATTTTGGGCACATTACATAACCTCCCAGGCCTCTAGTTCCTTATTTGTAATAATAATAGCTAACTTTTAGTGAGGGCTTGCTGTCTGAAAGGCACTAAGCTAAGTGGTTTATGTTCCTTGTCTAATTGAATCTTTACAGTGGATCTGGGGGAGATGTAAAGCATCTTTCTCCATTTCATTGTTTCAAACACTGTCTCTGCAGCATGGACTGTGGAACAGGACTGGGAACAAAGAGGCACAGCAGAGGCTGGACCATTCCTCTGAGCTGGGGTGGAAGGGAGGGTGTGGGAGGCCCCTGTGGCCATGGAAGATGCCGTCTCTACCTTTGACCAAGGCTGGGTGAGTTTCCCTCCTCTCTTCTCCCATCCTCTCCTTGCAGATTGTCTATTAACATCATCTCTTTCTTCCACCAGCACACCAGCCACCCTGTAAGTCCCTTGAGGGTAGAGATTCTGTCTGTCTTCTCTCTGAATTGCAGTGGCTGGCAGGTAGCTGATGCTCAATGAAGTAACTTGAACAGATGAATAAATAAATGAACAAATCAGCCCATTCAGCGAGCAATGTGGAAGATGTCTCCTGTCTCTAAAGTCTTAGTCATAGTTCAGCCTTTGTGGGATCCTGGACAAGTCACTTCCCCTCTCCGAGTCTCAGCTTCTTCTTCCACAAAATGAGGGCATTAGAAAGGATGATGTGTCAGGGCCCTCTGAGCTCAACAATTTTGTAACACCTGCAGTGACCTACCAGCACAGAACAGTCCTCGAGTCTCAAGAATTCAGGAAGTCCTCCCTGAGCAGCGGGCAGCACAAGTTTCACACAGAGAGGGTGGTGAAGGATTCAGGTAACCTGGCCAGTCAGCGGGAAATCATACTTCCCAGGCCATAGTGCAGACCAGCTGACACTTATATGGTGCCTATGGTGTATGCAGCTCTGCTCTGCACTGTAGGGAATTCAAGTCATTCAATTCTATTCCTGCCCTTCGTAGGGGGTAACATCTGTCCACAAATGTCCAAAATGCCGGGTCCATTGAGAGGGGTGTCTCAGGAGAGGCCCCAGCCATCATGTTCTGTGAACTCACAGAGAAAAGATGATAACAGCTGGTTGGAGATGAGAGACACCTCTTCCTACAGGAAGTGGCATTGAAAGGCCCTGGACTATGTATGTGGCTTGGGCACCTAGAGATCGAGGAAGGCATGTCAGGCAGAGGGTCTGGAGGTGGGAAAATGTGACAGAAAGGCCATATTTGGGAAATGGCAGATGATCTGATTTTGCTGAGAATGGCAAAATCCACAGGCAATGCCAAAGAGGGTTGGGGAGGAAAGCCCAAGCCACGATGGGAGAAAGCCTTAAAACCAGAGTTAGGAATTTGCGCCTAATGCAGTAGGCAGTGGGGAGTCAGTGGAGGTTTTGAATAAAGGTGTGAGAGCAGAGCTGCTTTTAGAAAAATCCATTTGGCATCATGGGTAGAATTATTTGGAGAGAAGATACTCATAAACTGGAGGAGGTGGAGGGCTGGGGGGCAACTCTGGAGCTGTGATGATGGTCCAGGTGAGAAACTACAAGGACCTCCACTAGGGAGATGGTGACCATGTAAGAAGTTAGAAGCAGAACAGGGAGCCAGTGAGGGGGTAGAACCCCTGCAGCTTGGCAAGTGACCGAAGAGAGGTCAGGAGAGGAGTCCCTGCTGCGTCTTCGGCTTTGGTGCCTCTTGTCAGCACAGTCTCCCCACGAGAAACGACACACCTGGGAGGAGGGGCTGGTTTGATGGCACCAAATGTGGTCTGGGACATGTTGAGTGTCACGTGCTGGCCTGACGTTCCCTCTTGAAAACAAGGGGGTTGGAGCACATGATCAGGAAGCGTGCTCCTGCTATATGCTGAACCCTGTGGGAGAAACGTCACACGAACCGTCTCACCTAATCACCACCCCCTCCCCAGGAGACAGGCGTCACCATCCCTTCCAGCCACAAGATTCTGTGACTCTGTGATTCCAGTCTGTTCCCCAAGTATGCTTTTCTCATGAGAGCAAGTCAAAATCCTGCCTCTTTTTGTGCTCTTCAGAGGAAACAAACAAATCACTGTCATTTCTAACACTTTCGTTGAATTTGACATTCTCTGATGAGTTGTCGAAATACATTATGCACAGCTCTCTTTATGCCATTGCTGCTCTACTCTTGTCCAAGACAAGGGGCTTCTCTTTGCTCAGACTGGGCTCTAATTGCTATCTCAGCTCTCACTGCATTTCCTCATGGCCCATCTCCTTCCAGTTGCTGTAAGGATGAGGCCAGGAGGAGTGGGCTTTATCTGAAGCCTTATGGGAATACGTACATCCTGTTTTCCCTCAGGGGACCTGGGGCATGAGGCATCCCAGGGCCTCAGAGACACCTGCCGTTGGGGTGGGGAGATAGGGGTGAGGGCCCCAGAAAAAAGATAAGACTAAGCAGCTCTTTATTTTCCCAGCTAAAAAGGACTCTTCCTTCTTTTAGATCCCCATAGTACTTGGTCATAACTGTCCTTTGGAACTTGACTTTCAACTTTGTGTCCATTATCTACATTCTTAGGTTACTTCTTTCTCCAGACTAAGAGCTACTTCAGAACTAAGAAGAAAAGGAAAGGAGATAACGTTTCATGGTCAAGCAATGTTTCATAACTTTGTAACTATTAATTCATATAATCCTCACAACACCTGGTAAAGATGAAATTATCATTCTCATTTTCCAGATGAGGAAATTAAAAATTAAAGTAGTTGAGTACATTCTGGAAAAGTGCATAGGCAAGTGCCTCTCACAAGTGCCCTGTGAACCAGAGCAATAATTATTAAATATCTTGTCCAAGGACTCACACCCTAAAACTCGGTATAGATTGGACTGATTCAGGTCAACGCATGCCTAATCTCTCATATGCACCACAGTGTAAACCATATCAATGTTACAGTGTCCACTACAGTAACTTAGAAGATGCCCACCAAATCATTAAGGCCTTTGTTTCATTTATATCATTGATCCTTTCCCACCCCCACACAATGTGTATACTATTTCAGCAGGGCTCCAATAAATTATTATTGAGCGAATGATTGGCTGACTGAATGGATGAACGTCAGCTCCAAACTAGCCTGCAGGGAACACCTCCCATAGATCAATCCTTCCACGAGAAGGTCATTCCTCCATTACCTTGTGCTGTCCTTGTGTATCTCTTCAAAAAGTGGATGAAGGTTAGAGCAGAGGTATCAAATGGAGATGTCTTTGTCATTCTTTCTGGAACTGAGTGTCTTAAGTGGGTGAAAAGGTGCTTTGCTTGGAGAAGCATCAGGAATACAGGAACCCAGAAAGAAAGCCTTTTCTGGCTGATTCATGGGCTGAGCCCACTTAAAGAATAACCAGCTCCCTCCCAACCAGCCTATGTATTCACAACTACACACCCTCATGTATCTTAGAAGATGGCCTGACCCAAGCCTGAGCCATTCTATGACTGTCCATCTCAGGGCCTTAGTTTTCTCATATGAGCACTGAAACCATTGGAATGGACTGAGTCTTAGTACCCTGCCAGGGCCAGTGTTCTGTGAATCTCAGCCTGGCACAACAAGACTTTTCACCTCCCCTGACCATGCCAGACCCAACAAGGGGGGAAAGCTGGCTCTCGTGCCAGATGTGACCAAGGTCAGTAAGCAAACCTACTGGGCACAAGCCTCCTGGAGCACAGAGCACCCATCCTGGAACTCTGGATTCAGAGCAGGCTCAGGTAGGATCCCAGGGCCAAGTGGGGCCTCTGGACCAGCTGCCAGGCTCTATGCCAGATGCTCACTTGGTGTCTGTTGCTTGTAAATCTCAAACTGCTTTTGATGTATTGAATATGGTAGATATAGTGAAAATAATCAAAATAGACTCACAAACCAAGGGAACAGGTGAGGAGAGCATGTCGAGAAAGCACGGGGACTTGATTCCTACACTGGAGGTTAGAAAAGTATCAGAGAGAAGGAATGACCAAATGACATTTTCCTAATGATGATGGGTGTGCTGGGAAATTTGAACATGGAAAAGGCAGGATCACTCTGAAGTCCCTGCCTTTGAAGGTCACTCACAGAGACTGCAGCAGTTCCTAATTCCAAGAGATTTCTTTTAAAACAAATTTTTTTTGAAGGAGAGAGAATGTGAATGGGGGAGGGGCAGAGAGGGGGAGATACAAAGTCCAAAGCAGCTCTAGGCTCTGAGCTGTGAGCACAGAGCCCAACATGGGTCTCAAACTTATGAACCATGAGATTATGACCTAAGCCAAAGTCGGACGCTTAACTGACTGAGCCACCCAGGTGCTCCAAATTCCAAGAGATTCTTGACAGGTGGGTTATTATTCCCCAAGGGCTCAATTACAAGACATAGCGGCTGGGAAGTTCCAAAGCCTTGGACAAGCTCCTACAACAGTCAGGAAGGGTGTGCATGCATGCGTGCGTGCATGTGTGTGTGTGTGCGCATACGTGTGTGTGCATGTGCATGTCTGTGTGGTAGGGGTGACAGAGAGCCCAATGAGCTCTCTCTACCCCTCCCTGCCTGCGATCTGCACCACAAGGGTTTCAGTCAGTGACGAGAGGAAGTTCTGCCACCTCCAATTACCCCTGGCAGTAACTCCTGCGGGAAAGACCTCAGGGGGCACTAGCGTCTGAATCACAGGGAGAAGCGATTCCGGTGAGAGCCCAGGAAGACAGCAGCTCATCAGAATCCCAGAAAGATTCATGAGTGGCCTAAATATAGAACCCGCCATCCTGCCAAAAAGTGAGGCAAGCTCTGTGTCAGCCTCAGCACAGAGCACAGGGCGGGCCAGGAGGAGACAGGACAGGACCCGTGACTGGACACGCCCCGGGGCAAGACCACGGCCAGGGGGAAAGCCTGCCAGGAAGTGGAGCCCAGGTTGAGGAGAGGATGAGCTACAGCAAGATGCGGCAGTGTGGCTTTGTGGCAGGGCCCACATGCCTGCGGCTTGTAGTTATGTAACTCCGGGCAAGGCGTTCAGCCTCTCAGAACCCTGGTTTCCTCACCTATATATAAAGAAAGGCTGGCCAGGGGCACCAGGGTGGCTCACTCCGCTAAGCATCTGACTTTGGCTCAGGTCGTGATCTCGTGCTGTGGGTTCAAGCCCTGCATGAGGCTCTGAGCTGTCAGCTCGGAGCCTGGAGCCTGCTTTGGATTTTGTCTTCTCTCTCTGCCCCTCCACTGCCCGTGCTTTGTCTCTCTCTCAAAAATAAATATAAAAAATTTTTTAAAATAAAGGAAGGTCGACCATAGTTGATGATCCAAGGATCCTTTCACCTGACGCTTTTGTCTTGCTGTTCCCCCTGCCTGGTCGACCATAGTTGATGATCCAAGGATCCTTTCACCTGACGCTTTTGTCTTGCTGTTCCCCCTGCCTGGTGCTTTTCCCCAGGACGTCTGCATGGGTTGCTCCATAGGGAGCATGGGGAACACCAAGTGCACAGAGAGGCAGGTCTGAGAAGTCTGTCTGCGGGAAGTGAGGCCACCTCTTGGAGGGAAGTTATTAGGTAGGACACAGGCTTCTGAAGAAACCAGAACTTGGTGTCTCTCCACTCACAAGGATGTGCCTCTGTCTCTCTGCCTTTAAACTACTCCTTGCCCTTGGAGTGTGCTCAGAGGAGCTCCTTGCCCTTGGAGTGTGCCCAGGGGAGCGCCTTGCCCTTGGAGTGTGCTCAGGGGAGCCTTCTCTGACACCCAGACACCCCCTCCATGCTGTGCAGCCTCCAGTCTCCCCTGCAACCCAAGGTGTCTTCACCCTCTAACCTACTCCCCACTCCCACCCCACTGGACTGAGCTCCCTGGGTGCAGGACTGTGTCTTATTTGTCTTTTTATCCCCAGAGCTTAGCTTGAGTAACTGGCAAAGTCCAAGTGTATCAGACAGTTTGCCCAATAACTAGAATGGGGGCATCAAGTCAGAGCTGGAGACGAGAGAGGCGGGATTATTCCAGAGCCTAGATCAGGGCTCAGCCTGAAGGTGGGGGTGGGTCCGGGGCTCCCGTGTAGACAGGCAGGGGCCGTGAGGGGCACGAAGCCAGGCAAGCCGTTACTACAACCCGCTTCCAGATACCGCCCATGTACTCTGTCTAAGAATTTTGTTCCATCTGATATCACCTGAAAGAAATGGGCCACCCCTCTGGGATGGAGGCAGTGTTCATGCGAAGACATTTGTGTGGCGATGGTGTTGGGCTGAAACAAATGTCATCTGGGCGAGAGCCTCATTCACTCTGAATCTCGTGTGGCAGCCACCCCAGTCTTTATGAGGTGACCGCAAGACTCCGTAGCGTGACTTGCTTCTCAGTTGAGCACAATCAGAAGCTGGTTCTATCAGTACCCCAAAGAGTGAACAGCCTCTGAGGGTCAGGAGCAAAGTGGGGGCTCACATTGGCCAAGCTCTCCCAAAAGACAGAATGATAACTAGAAATACCCAGTGATTAACTTTCCATGGCAGAGAATGACTGGGCAGCCTGACATATTCATGCCGGGTGATCAGTACCTTCCTCTCTTGGCATCATCTCCTTAGAGAGCCAGGGCAGGACCAGATGTCGCTTGATGGAAATTGAGGGGATCTGGGTGATGCTGATGTCTAGTGTCATTCCATTATGCTGATCTGAGGTCTCTGTCTCTCCTCTTGAGAATCAGTGCAGTATCTCTGAAGGTGCAGCTTTGAAATAAAAAACCTAGTTCAGATCCTCACTCTATCACTTACTAGCTGTGCAAGTCCCGATCCCCTCTTTCTTCATGTTCACAATGGAAGAGGTACACCACCTGCCAGGGCATTTGGGAGCTTTGCATAAAACTCCATGGGAAAAGGACCCAGCCTCCAACGTAGGAAGAGCTATCTGTTGAGTATATACTATGTGTTAGGCACTGTCCTTGGGCACAGCCATGAACAAGGCTAAAAGAATCCCTACCCTCTGGGAGCTTGCATTCTTGTGATGGGAAGCAGATAACGAGGGAGTATAAACACCTAAAAGGTTTTATGGAGAAGGGGCTTTAAGTACGATTGGAAAAGGCTTTTCCTGACAGTGAAAAACTTTAAGCTAAAATTTAAATGGTGTTAAGGAGACATTTATGCAAAAAAAACCCAAAAAAAACAAAAAACAAGCAAGGAGAGAAAACAGGAAAAACAGCACATGCAAAGGCCCTGTGGGAGGAACAGATAAATTGGAGAGGATAAGAAGGCTAGTGTGGCTGAAACATAGAAAGGAAGACCAGATGCCTGGCACAATGCCTTCCACATAGTAGGTGCCCTGTAAACATTCACCCTCTTCCTGACTCCAGCAGTAAAAACAGGAGCAGAAGGCTCCTGTCAGCCGGCTCCTCAACCCTCTCAGCGCAGGAGACAGCCAGATCCTGATTCCTTCACTCTGGAGCAAGCCCCTGTCTTCCACCATAACAATAGATGTTACTACTTCTCTGGTGGTAATTGCATTCCAGGCTTGTGATGAGATTCGGGAAATCCCCTCAGTTCTGCCGCAACCCAGCTACAAGCTGTCCCCGAGACTGGGTCTCTGCTGCGTTGGCTTAATCTCCCTTCCTTTATGTCTTTTTTATTAGCTACGGTTTCAGAGGAAGGTGTTTCCTGACCTTGCCCCCGATTTGTTCATTCTGTACACATTTGCTGAGCCGGGGCCAGGGCTGCAGAGAATGCCTGCAGGCCTCTCCCCACCCACGAGCGGTGCTCACAGCTCACAGTCCTCAGGGGAAGCTGGTAGAATGTGTGAAACCTGTCAGCCCCTTGCCACCCAGCCCCCGAAGCCTGAACCTCCTCCCAGCCCCCTTCCCATCATCCAGGCAGATGGGACCTATCAGAAGGGCCTTCCTGATCTTTGCCACCCTCTCTTGGATCTGTTTTAAAGAAAGAAATAGACTGTCTAGTCTGCTGTTTCTGCTAAGGTCACATGCATCTAGTCAGGAGACAGGCTCTACCCATGCAGAATGAGGGGAGAATGATCTCCAAGTGGCCCAGAAGGGTGTAGACAGCAGCTTTGGGCTGTCCCACCACAGAATAACACGTCTGGGAGGAGGAGGCATGCCGGAGGCAGGACCTGAGTACAAACGGGTCAGGAGCAGAAGGGATCTGGTTGGAAAGCCCTGGGATCTGAGTCTCCACATCTTTGAGGCTCAATCTTCCTGTCTGTTAAATGGGGATAATAGTCTTTACCCTGGGTCATTTTGAAGACCAAGTGCAATACTGCAAAGGAAATTATAAACTTGGAAGCTTTGGAAGCTTTTCTTTCTCCTAAGGGGCTCCAGATGGAAAATGTAACATCAGTCCTGGACACACGAACCATGCTTATCATTTGCTGAGCATTTTCTGTGTCAGGCACTGTGCTAAGCACCCTACAGGAATTGTGTGATTGAATTCTTCCAAATGTAGGAGCTTGGTGCTATCATTGTCCTCGGTTTACAGTTGAGGAAACTGAGGCACGGGGAGATTAAATAACTTGCCCAAGTCACACAGCCAGAAAGTTGTCTGACCCCAGAGCCCCGACACTTAGGCACCACAACAGTCTACAACAAACCAGCACCATACTGGAAGATCCAGGAGGAGCCCCTAACCCCTGGGTATGCAGTTTCAAGCCACCATTGTGCAGGACCCAAAGTGCTCATGGAGAAGGGGTCCTGACCTACGTAGGAAACATGGTGAGCAGAAGACACCCAGCACAGGTAATTGGGAAAACTAGATTTTAGTGACTTAGGTGTGATGTCTGACCCTTCACCTCTCTGGGTCTCAGTTTTACTCACTTATAGAATGAGAGGGAAAGGGAAAATTGATGTCAAACAGTGTCTCTTATCCTGTTTGACTCTAGCCCACCTACGCAAGTTAAAAGGACCTACAGGCTCCTGCCCCATCTGTTCTCATGTTCCAGAGGGAAGGGAACTCACAGATCATTGGAACGTGTTACAGCGCAAGCTATTTGGGAGAAAGAGTGGAACGTACATGACTCATAGCTGAAGTGCAATACATACGTGCCTCGAAGCCCAGCCATTGAAAAACCCTCAGCCCAAATTACTGCTGTTAAGCAAACAATCCACAGCAAGCTAAACTGGTAATGATGAAAATAAACAAATGGTAATTTATCATTAAAAAGCAAGAACAGTGGAAAGAACCAGAGAGCACCACCAGTTCAAGACAACACTGCTGAGGTTCTCAACTGATACAGACCCCTCTCCCTCCCGCGGCAGGGCTCAGGTGCAGTGGGAGCTTGGACGTACCACCAAGGCAGTTTGCATCAGACGCTGGGGGTCAGACACCAAATTAAATCCTTCAGTAAACAACCACGAACTAATTTTCGCTTGCAGATACCAGTGTGCAGTAACTCCCTCCAGCTCACTTCATGGAGAGAGCTGCCCTTAATTTTCTTTTAAATTTTTAATTTTATTTATTATTTATTGTGGGAGAGAGACAGAGAGAGTGAATGGGGGAGAAGCAGAGAGAGAGGAAGAGACAGAATCTCTGTGCTGAGAGCACAAAGCCCAATGTAGGGCTCAAACTCACAAACCATGAGATCATGACCTGAGCTGAAACCAAGAGTCAGAGGCTTAACTGACTGAGGCACCCAGGAGCTGCCCTTTATTAAACCCTAGTGTGTGCCTGTCCCTATGCTAAGCTCCCTGCAGGCTACATTTCAGGGAATCCCCAGGCCCTATGAGCTAGGTGCAAGGGCTGTTTCCATTTTATCAAATGAGGTACAGAGAGATGGAGCAATGGCCAACAAGTGGTGGGATTTGGTTTTGAATCCAGACCACCTATCTCTGAGACTGCCATGCTATACTGCGTTTAGTGCTGAGAAGTAAGCCCAGCAAGAGGTAAAAGTGAACTACTTTGGCAATGCCAGTCACTCACCCAATAGAACCAAGAGAAGACTTGCATTACTGGATTGGTTCAAAGACCACCAGGAGACCCTTGGAGCTTGTAGTGATGGCCCCACCACCAGCTGGTATTCCACAGGCTTCCTGATTCACTCACTGCTCATTCTCTAGAGTAGTGTCTTTCAATGGAGGGTGATTTTGCCTCCACAAGGGATATTTGGCAACATCTGAAGACATTCTTGGTTCTTACAGCTCAGGGAGAGGAAGATTCTACTGGTACTTAGTTTGTAGAAGACAAGGACACTGCTAAACATCATTGTATCCATAGGACAGCCCCCACAACAAAGAACTACCCAGCCCCAAATATCCAGCCCAACTGGGCCAAGGTTTGAGACAGCCTGCCCTACACTCACAACTCTTGACAAACCAAGTGGTCCTTGGGGAGAATGTACAGAAGAAGATGGCTCCACACAGAGTAGTAAGGAAGAGTTGGTGGTGTCCCAGACCGTGAAACCCAAGGCAGAAACATAACTAGAAGGAGAGGGAAGAACTGCTTCAGATTGCCTGTCCTCATCACTCAGTAGTTGGGTGATCTTGACAAGTTACTCAGCTCTTCTGAACCTCAGTTTCCTCATGGTCAAAACAGGGGTAACAGCAGCACCTACTCTGGGGAATTGGTGTGAGGTTTCAGGGACATAGCTGTGTGTACAAGGCTTACACAGTATCTGGCCCATGGGAAGATTCTGAGAACTATGCATTCTGGTGATGGTGATGATGATGGTGGTGGTGGTGCTGATGGTGGTGGTGCTGCTGCTGCTGCTGATGGTGGTGGTGCTGATGGTGGTAGTGGTGGTGGTGGTGTTGATGGTGGTGGTGATGATGGTGGTGGTGGTGGTGCTGATGATGGTGGTGGTGCTGATGGTGGTGGTGGTGCTGATGGTGGTAGTGGTGGTGGTGGTG